>NC_142808.1:25773818-25911318 GCF_049724085.1 Artemia sp. Qi Xiang Cuo | reverse complement strand
ACGAAGCCATTTCCGTCCACCTTTTCTTCCTTTAATTCGTTATATACAAAAGAATACAAAATTGATTAGGGTTTGTTTCATTATTCTGACTAATTTTCGTTCCTTATTAGTCTGACTTCTCATTCTACTTGTTTTCGAGTTTTGATAAAAGAAAAAAGAGATTTTTTTCATAGAAAGAAAAGAACAATATTAAAATTCAAAATGAACAGAAATCACATCGTGTATGGAGGCTGTGGTTAAAGACAAAACCAGCTAGTCATAGCACGTATTTCAATTGACAACTGCATTTCAAAACATTTGATTTGGAATTTGTATTTTTTAAAGAAAATGTCACATTTATCTAGTGTTTGGAAACCTGTTCTTGAAGCATTAGGTGATATCAGTCAAACCTTAGCGTAAACAGCAGGGATTCGGAGGAGCCGCAGCCCCCTCGTATGCAAGATAATTCCTGTTTGTTTTGGGTTTAATGTCGGTTTTTAATTTGATTTGAAGATACTTGTGTTTAGATTTAGTTTCTCTTCATTTTTAATATCCTATTCAGGGAGTTTATCTCCTGCAACATAGTTTTTGTCTTCGCAGATCTATTAATGAATCCTGCCATATGAAAGGATCAATTCTACATATCCCTGGCCTTTAATTGAATAAGGTGCCTACAGTGGATTCAATTCACTAAGATCTAGAGGGATGTATTCTCCAATATATAGGAGGGGGTGAATCTGGTTTTTTTTTCAATTAGAATCCCAAAAAAAGACAGTTTTCATTGAAAATACCCCCAAAGGGTATTTTTCAAAATGTAGGGGGACATAAGAATCTTAGGGGTACAGGCCCCTTACCCTCCCTCAGTTGACGCCATTGGGTGCCTAAGCTCACTGACAGCTATGGATTATCAGGCATCATTACATCATTGGTATCTATCTGACCTCGGTAATGCCTGATAATTCATAGCTGTAGATGAGCTTTAAGACTCCCATCCAATTATGACAAACAGTCGGGTTGACCTTAAAGAATACATTTGGATTTTTTTAGGGGGGGGGGTGCAAAATAGGTTGATCCGATAAACTTGCGTTAGGAGCAAGTTCATTTAACGCAAACTTGCGTTAATTAAGTAAATTATTGACTACTTCAGACTATGTTAAGGGGGCGCGCACCCCCGTCGCCCCTCCCCTGGATCCGCCACTGCCCGAAGGCTGTACAAGGAAACATATTTATTAAGTTTTGAACTTTTTGATTAAAATGTTTCCCCTCTATGATTTTATGTGACTCCATGTTTGGCCAAGATGGGCCCCGCGCGCAAAACATTGTATGGAAGGAAATATAATTATCCCAATTATGGCCAACAATTGGGCTGACCTTAAAAAGCACCTTTCGGCCCTTTTCCCGGAGGTTTTATGAGGTTTTATTTATTACGTTTCAAACCTCTTGATTAAAATGGTTCATCTCTATATTTTTACGCCATGTTTGGCCAAGTGTATGTGGCGCCAACGTTTTGTCCCGTGGGCAAAACGTTGTAAGGGCTCGACACTCTACTCATCTTAGATTTGATAAGGGTTTTGAGGGAAAATTGGGAGGATGCAGAATGATGCATAGTTGATTGAGAACAAGGTTTCAAGAAAAATATTCGTGGAAGGGGAACCTGCAAAACTGAAAATAATATTTTTTTTTGTGGTTTGGTAAGTTATAGATACCTTGTTTTCATCAATTATCATTGGCTATCCAAAATAAAAATAAATTTTAAAACTAAAAAAAGATAAATAGAAGTTTTTAAATTAGTGTAGGTGACAGTAAAGGTTGAATATATAAGTGAAAAGGATTATTATGTCAACGAGTGAAGAGGAGGTGGCATTAATATTAATTTAAAAAGAAAAAAGAAAAAAAAAGTAAAAAACGTTGTATGCAAGGAGGACTAGTTGCACTCTGGTAACTTTTTGGGATAAGACCCGGCATTAGACATTGGAATCTCCGTTTGAATGAAACGTCCCTCGAAATTTTATGGTCACTGACTTGATACTATCAGCCCTAGGGAAGAAAAAAACAAACAGACAAATAGACGACAACCGGTGACACAAAAATAAAAGGGTTCTTGAGCATTAGAATTTAATGGTTCAATTTTCATTAAGATCGGATCCCTTTTGGGGCTGTGTTCCCCAATTTTCTGATTATATGCGCTTTCAGTATGTTTTCTACTTATGATTGGAACCTTTAAATTTAATAAATTTTATATACTTGGAATCATAATAAAAATCAAATTCTTTTTATGCACCTACTTTTATCAAAATTCATTTATTTAGAGTTTCGGTTATTATTCGCATGGGTCGCTCTTTACTGACAGTCCATTGCAGTGAACTGTTTGATTAGTATTAATTTTTATTTTTTTGTTGAAAACGACGTTTATTTGATAATATTCGTCTTTTAATTGACATAGTTTGTTATGCATTCATAGCGATAATTTTCCCAATAATGTTTTGAAGAGGAGAAGTAATCATAGTACCGACACTATTTCCATATGCTATGTCATATCCCTCAGCAATTTAGGGAGAGGAAATAGGAGGATAAAGACAGTTGGTGAAGGCAGTTGATCACTCCGGACAATGCCCCAAGTGATTCCTAGATCATCCTCATATTATTTTGGATGATTCCCTAAAAGATCTTGATTTAATTGGATGATGAATTTGATTCAGTCGGAGGAGGCAAAATATATCTATACGTGTGAGATTAGAGTGATGAGCTATTTTGGGTCGCGGCAACTCAATCTAGTGCCTTCAAGCTATGCTAACTATAAACGTTTAAATGATTCTGACCCTACCAAGGTGTAACATTTCTAATTTTCTACTAAACTCAAACTACGAAGCCACTGTTTCGGTCCATTTACATAATGTGGCGCCCTTTTCTATTAGGCGGTACATATCATGCCATCTCCATAGACTTTTTTCGGGGTTTTCCGGCCACTTTTATCTCAAAATTTTAGTTCAATTCCATTTGTGGCCTGTTTTATGTTTTTATCAATTCTGGAAGATCTGCCTAGGGTTTTTTCTAGGGTTTTATTCTATTTAGCTTTGATGTAGTCGAATTTACAACGTTTAAGACAGCTCTCGGCCTAAGTGCGAACTTCAGTTCTCAACATGCAATCAAGCCATTTTTATTCCATATTAGCTTTGATATCCACAATGCTTCTTTGTATATGCAATCAATGAGCAACATATATGGTCTTAAACGATATTTATGCCTTATGTGCGAATTAACATATTTAAAACAGCTATTGACAGAGGAATGAACTTTAAAAGATACTAAAATACAGTTCAAACTATTTATATTTTGGGGCTGAATTTATAAGCTTCAATTGCTGTTCGTTAGGGTCAGCGGCCAACCATACATATAGAAAAATTCTTAAGATTTGAACATTCGATCTTTACTCTCATATTAAAAATTGTACCTTTTCTTTTTAATTCACATTCGTTGTAAGTCACTTTGTTTGAAAATTAAATACATGAATCAAATAAAAATTAGCGAAAACTACGGTCAAAATTGCATAAAACAGGAGATACGTGCGTTATACACACCCCTCACCTTTCCCTGTTCATTCTTCTGAGCTTGATATTAGAAAAGGAAAAAGGAGATATATTTGTGGTAAAAAAAATATTTCACCGTCTCCATTAAAAGTTTATGTGCATTTACTCTTTACTATACATGCATATATAAATAGGTAGATCAGTTCATTTCTAAAGCCCTAGGGCCAAATGCACAAATAGAATATATACAAACAAGGAAACTTCTAACAAAATAAATTACAAAGCACACAAAAACAGAATACAAAGTGAATTAAGACAAAATGTCCTAATTGGATAAACTTTTCCCTTTTTCCAAGGATTTATATGTATGCACACCAACTCTAGTTATGGTTGTTGGGCTACTACATTGAAGAATGTCAGGAAGATACAAATCCAATCCAAGTAAATATTTCCGCCTGAAATCAGAAAGCACCGAGCACTCCTGTAGAAAATGGTCCGGATCTTCATCAACCTCCTTTCACAGGTACAAGCACACCTCCTTTCAGGAACAATTCTCTTTCTATCAAATACCTTTTGCCTTCTCTGGATTCGAAGGTAATTTGCCCTTAGTTGTATCCATCAACTTTTAAACTTTGCCTGGTAAATCAAAATTAAAATGAGTTTTCTCTCCAAAACTAGATTTAGCCAAATTACAAAGTTTCAATGTTGTTGGATTGCCATCCAGCCCCTAACGATACTGAATTCCTCGACCCACTAAAATAAAATGTACCTGACTTTCTAAATCGGTAGATAAATCTACTAGTGGATCCAAAGGGGGAACCTGCCCTCTAAGATTTTTTTTTCACTCATCCCTTGTTTTTCACTTTTTTTAAAAATAAATTTGTCAATTTGGTCAATTATTGGCGCCCTTGTCACATTGGTTCCGGCACAGATGCCCGGGTATACAGAAGAGCAGACACAGAATCTTTAAATGGATCTGATCACTATCTCCTTACTTGCAAAGTTTGTCACCGCCTTAGTAGACAGAATCGACAGAAGGAAGGGAAGCGCTTCGATGTGTCGAAACTAGGATGCCCGGAAATTAAAGCCGACTTCGAGTTTAAGCTAAGCAACCGGTTCGAAGCCTGGAACCGTCTTTCACACGTCGATGAAGAATGGACGCATATAAAAATTGCGACACAAGACGTAGCTGAGGAGGTGCTTCGTCACACAAAACGAAAACAACGAGCCTGGATCCCTGACCATACCATAGAACTAGTCGAGAAGAAGTGACCCCTCGTGGGAGGTGCAAAAAATCCCTTAAAAGTAGCCAGCAAAGCAGTTAAACAGTCACTGAAACGGGACAGAGAAAAGGACTGGTCAGATCTGTCGAATTAATCGGAACAGGCATCCAAGAACCACAATAGCAGGAAAATTTCCTGAAAAACTCCTGAAAAAAGCGACAGGAAAATCTCCTCTAGAGGTTGGCAAACTGAAAGATAAGTTTAGATAACTCATCCGAACAAAATAAGGACACATGGAACGCTGGTGAGAGCATATTCCTGAGCTACTGAACCCTATCAAACCCCCGTGCGATCTACTTTCCTCCTTCAGTGCTGATAGAGAACCCTACGCAATAAACCTCGATCCGCCAAGCATTGTGGACGTACAAAAAGCGCTGAAGTGCATGAAAAACAATAAAACTCCAGGAGAGGATGGGATCCCTTCTGAAATGTTCAAGTCCTCACCAACTCTACTATGCCGCCTAACCGACCTGTTTGTACAGGTACGGACGACGAAGACCTTCGCAAAAGACTGGAAAGTATCAGTCCTCGTTCCGCTATACAAAAACAGGAGATAAGGCCATTTGCGGAAACTATAAAGGTATCTCCCTGATCGACCATGCCATGAAGATCTTCTGCGCCATTCTTTTGAATCGATTCAAAGACGCACGTGACAAGTTGACCCATCCTGAACAAGCAGGATTTAGACCGGGCAGAGGCTGTCCAGAACAGATATTGACGATTCGTCTCATCCTTCAGCAGTACAGCAGGTTTTGTCTACCCCTTCTCATTGCCTTTATTGAGTTTATAGCTGCCTTCGATTCCCTCACCAGTGAGGAGTTATGGAGAATTATGGCTGAAGACGGTACGCCACAAGATATCATTGAGATACTCCGAAGTCCGTATAAGGACACTGAGACTTGCATCCGTGTTTCCGACAATTACACCCCTAAGTTTGCAGTTGAGTTTGGAGTAAAGAAGGGATGCCCCCTTTCGCCTATATTATTCAACTACGCGATAGACTGGATCATGAATAATGCAAAGAGAAACCATAGTGAAATTGTTTTTGGACAAATAGCTGGTTTCCTCCAGTCCCTGACAGATCTGGACTTCGCAGACGACGTTGCTGAGCTTGAAACTACCGCCGACAGCTTACAAGGCATGATTGACGATACCTCTGAGGTCTCAAAGCGCATCGGACTGACCATTAGTGGCGCAAAGACTAAAGTATTGGCTCTCAACCAACCTGCTCCTTGCCAGGTTACCCTTGACGGTGAGCCAATAGAAAACGTCGAGGAATTCAAGTATCTTGGCTCTATTATAACACCAGACGGCACAGCTGAAAGGGATATCTCTGCCCGCATAGCTAAAGCCTGGGGAGTTTTTAATAGTCTGAAAAAAAGCACTATAGACCAGACGAGAGATCTCAACCAAAGCACAAGTCAGAATCTATGTTGCAACTGTTCGAGCAGTACTACTTTATGCTTGCGAGACATGGCCGATCAAGGCTGAAGACCGAGAACTTTGTATGTGTTCGACTCCCACTGCCTTCGTTATATCCTTCGCATTAAGGGACAGGACAGGATTTCCAATAGTAAAGTAACGAGTCGCTGTGGCCAATCAGAAGAGCTATCGCTTATCATTAAAAACGTTGCCTGAAGCTACCCGGCCACACATTGTGCCGTCCCGAAGGCACGACATGTCGAGACGTCCTTGTCTGCGAACCAGCCTCCTCCTGGAAACGTAAACCAGGAGGACAAAAGAAGAACCTTTGGCAAAAATACAAGGAGGACCTGGAACCATGGGGAGGATTCAGGAGACACGGTCGGAGATGGGACAAAGACTGGCTGAAGATCGCCGGAGAAGCTGCAGCCGACTGGTCCAAGTGGTCGTCGGAAGTCATTCCAAGATCCTTTGGTGCCGGGCAGGACAGTTCATCGTCTGGTCCCCGCCGAAAGTTAGTAAGTAAAATTGGCCCCAACCACAAATTTTCCTTTTTGCCGCCCTTGTCACATTGGCCTCCCCCTAAGATTCTTCTGTAAATCCACCCCTGAGCTAAATTACGAGGACCTTGTTCCATAAACAAGGCATTCCTATTTTTTCTAGTGAGGATTTAATTTGGAAATGCCACGGAGTTTTTAAACCATCCTTTAACATCTCTTCTTAAGCGCTCTTAACTGGTCTGTTATCGTTCAGCTTAATTAACTTCAACCAGAATCGAAGAATCAAAACAGACCTATGTAGCTTTTAAGAGAGCAGGCACATGTCGCCCTTTAGCATTAATGAGTGGGTTGTCTAATGTAGTTCTAAGCTCTTTACAGTACTGGAGCTGGGAGGACTCCAACTGCTGAGTGGCTTCTCCACTCAAATCTCTCCTACATATTGAATAGCTGGTGAGATTTTGTACTAAATATTATATTCTTTGGCGTAATTTCATATTTTTAAATCCCGTAATCGTCGACCATCTAAAAATTGCAGACATAACAACTTTAACTCTATTAATTACCTCACTAACATGACTTTTGAAACTTCCATTATTGGACAAAGTAAATCCTAATTTTTATTACTATATTACATACTTTCAATCCCTCATTGTTGAACTTAAATTTACAATTTCCTTCTCCATGCCCTTTCCTTTTAGAAAAAATAATAACTTCCATATATATATATATATATATATATATATATATATATATATATATATATATATATATATATATATATATATATATATATAATGTGTGTGTGTGTTTCGTGTTTTCCCTTGATACACGTAACTTAGTGTTTTGTTGAAGGTGGCAACCGACGAAACAACTGATAATCTATAGAGGGGTGGGGAGCTTGGCGTTAAGATATAGCGGACTTCATTTTGCTGTTGAAAAATCTGGATTTTGATTTTGCTTTGTTTATTTAGCGAATGATATGAAAATGGAAGACGCTAGAGTAGAAATTATCAGAATTTTGGGGGAGGGGCTCGAAAGCTCTCACCCTGCTCAAGTTCCTCTTAGGGACTGCCTTTTCAAAATTTGGAAACGGGTATTGACCCGCTTGGGGCATAATCGTCATCCCTGCCATAAACAAAATGCCTGCCCAGAATGGGTATTTAATTAACAAGCAATAATACTACGCTTATTTAAGAACAACATACCCATGTTGATCCCTAAGCTCTTAGAATTTATGGAACTTGTGCAAATGTATTTGCAGCTATCACATAAATTACAGTGTACGTATTTTTGCTTGGATTATCACCCTCAATAAGCAAATTTTAATATATCAAGCAGCCAACCCTCCTTTTTTGGCTTTAGCCACACCCTGACAGTTATATACAGCGAAGAATCCGTCAAGATTTATTCGAGAACTTAGATGCAGCATTATCTGAGAGTTTATACACACCCAATTTGGGTATTGACTAATCTTGCTGTGTGTGCACAAACCGGTATGCTACATTAACAGGGATTCCAAACTTTTGACCCTTGGATAGATAACTTGAAGATAGTATCATCGCATTGATTGCTTTCATTTTTCAATAATTAATTACAATGTAAGCCGTGGTCTCATTTATAACCGTTGTGGTAGTCCTGCTTTTCGTCTTTTCCTTCGGCAGTATCAGCAAAGCAAAGGGAAAAAAGTCACTTCATTGCAATTTCAAATTTTTGGTCTTGTATCTTTTACACATGCAAGTTCTTCAAATGACATATACTTGCCTAACTTAAAATACGTGCTGTACGCAGTTAAGACTAATAACGGTAACGCTTATTAGCCTACTATTGACTATTACTAATACTCCTGTCATTTCCGTATTATGTCCAATGATTTGAATAGGGATCAGTGGCGGATCCAGGGAGGGGGGAGAGGCGCACGCCCCCTAACGTGTAATTTACTTAATTAGCGCAAGTTTGCGTTAATTAAACTCGCTCCTAATGCAACTTTATTGGATCAACCTATTTTGCGCCCCCCTAAAAAATCCTGAATCCACCCTTGATAGGGATAAATCCTTTTATTTGACAGTGGAAAAAAACACACACACACATATATATATATATATATATATATACTGGATATTTCGATCACACGTAGGCTACATGTACTGGTGATCGCCATCAACAGTTTTTCTACTGATGATCATCACTGGACACGTGCTCGAAATATCCAGTACATTTCTTTATTGTTTTTTTTTTCACCGTCTAATAAAAGGATTTATCCCTGTTCGAACTGTTATTTATCGTCATCGGAAGGCAGTGTGGTCTTCGATATTACCTACATCTTAGTTTTGCCACACACTTACACAGGAACCCATTTGGGAACCTGGAAAAGGGGTGGGGGCGAACTAATGGCTAAATTGTGCAGAACATTTGAAATCATGGGGAAAAACGGAATATAGAAATATGGTATGCGTTTATACGGTATAAAATAATAAATACTTACGGGCCAATAAATAGAACTGCTTAGAGAGGGGATTCATTCTGGGAAGAAGCGGTCATGAAATATTACAAAAAAAAAATTGCACGATAATTAAAAGATACTTATGGTTTTTCTTTGTATGCACAGGAATTTATTAAAATCATGATTTTAGGAGGTGAAAGGCTGTACCACATACCCACTCTCCAATATGCATCCTTGAAGAACTAAAACTTGGGGCTGTAATAATAATAATAATTTATTTATAACCCACTGCACAAACAATGTGAAAATAGTGGAGTAAAGAGAAAAAGAAAAGAAAAAATAAACACATACATCACTTAAAGTATAGATATACAAATAAAAAGAAAAAATCAGCGAAACAAACGAATGAGACCATGGTGAGGAGACAGTTTTACATAGGCATTTGCAGACAGTTTTATATGTAAATAACTAAGTTTTTCACTTATATCAGGTGCGTTTTGCTTTTTGATAATACGGCGATTACGAAATGACAACGGAAGATAAAGCAAAAATTTACTATACCGATAATAGTATTTCCTTAATTTAGATAGGTCATTCTTCCTAAGCAAAATGTAAATACCTGAAAGGTACAAAATAGCATTGTCACCAAAAACAGAGTACAGCGATACTAAAGCTTTATGATTGTACTTCGACCGATTTACAACAATCTTGGAATGCGTCCAAACAGCTGACTGACGAAAACAAAACATATTATTACAAAGAGTAATACCTGGAATTAAGAAATAACTGGGAACGACTTTTGTGTTTTACAGTTTAGTCAAGGCCGTATCAAGAGATGTAAAGGAGTCTGACACCCCTCCCCCCGCTTAAATGCTTGTCCAACTCGTAAAAACGTAGAAAAAACATTAAACTTTTGACACGTTTTTCAAAGTTTTTCAAAGTTTTCCCGTCCGAAAAAAAAAGTATTCCTCTAATAAAAATCCCGAATATGTCCTAGAAAAATCCTGAGTGTGGTATTTCATTGTAATCCATTTTGTGGGGTTTGAATGCTGTTTAAATCTTTATTTTCGTTTATTATTGTCAATTTAATTTCCATGGCAAAGAAAATGTTGTGTGAATTATTAGTAAGAAAGTTCTGTTAGTTAACAATTAAGAGTTATTTTGTCAGTTAGATCTAGCAAAGCTTTGTTACCAGCGATTGAGACGGTTAGAATGTTGGAATAGACCTCTAATAAACAAGTTTATATCTAAAGGTTGTATTTGTTGGCAGATGAGCTCGAAAATTACTTATCCTTGCAACTATTTATCCTTGCTAATCCCATAGTCATGAACTCAAAATGATTTGTAAGACTTTATGCAAATGAAAGCTTATAAATTATGGATGAGTGCATGTTGCTCATAGTCATCATCCTGTTTTCAATTAGTGCTTCTCTCCTTTTGAATAAGGACACTGTCCTTGTCTCGCAAAAGTTGAACCTTTTTATATTTGTACACAGAACACTTACGTAATACTGGGCATCGATGGCTTAATTTTTTATTAATCAGATAAGGTGAGAGCGATTTGGGTGTGCCCCTGCTGCCCGAAACACAGCACACCTTTATCATTGCAGTTATCAATTTCTTAAATAGGCCTACTCTAGGTTCTGATGCATCAGTTGCGTCTCCGGCAGTCGCAGAAGCTGGTGGCTTGCAATCCCCCCCACTGTTTATCATTTAACAGTTATTAAGTACTCTGTTCCCTTGGAAAAAATGGGAGTCTATTATGCCAAAGTTGCCTATGGATTGTTCTGGGTACCCGGCTGACTGACCGTATTTTAAACAGTAGGCTGTACGAAAAGTGTGGTTCAATCTCGCTTTCTAGAGCTCTAATGAGAGAAAGGTTGAGATGGTTAGGGCACGTTTTACGGATGAAGGATGACAGATTGTCCTTTTTGACCAAACGTTTAGGGCTAAACAGAAAGCAGGTCGTCAGCGGTTGGGGTGGGAGGTTGTCGTAAAGGAAGATTTAAGGGAAATGGGAACTTCCTGGGAGGGTGTAAAGAGGGATGCTTTAGATAAATTAGGGTGGAGGAGGAGAATTGTAGCTGTGTTTGGCCTCAGGGGACTTGATGCTGCGGTGAGTTGTTAGTAGTAGCAGCGCTAAAGTGGATGAAGTCTAGCTTTTGACTGTCTCAAATCACTGACACACGCTATAGCTAAAATTCAGCTAAAATTCAATACTTTAAGTCCATTAATGCTCAAATTCGAGTTCCTGAATTGACCTAGATATTTAGAAACTGACTTTAAGGCTCTAAAACTACATATATTGATTTAATGAATATAGTTAACCAAATCCAACTGACTTCTTTCCATTGGTTTTGCTCAGCTTCATTGGAAAGTCACCATATTTGATATAGCAAATCGATCTTACAATTATTTACTGATCCTAAATAATGCTAGGTCTATTCACAATGATATTATATTAATACTGAGATTTAGATAGCGCTGATTTCAGCCAATCAGATTCTTCAAAAAAATTTCTGATTGGCTGAAATATGCTATGCAAAATTCCGATTTGTTTACCTTAGTAATGCTAAATCTCGGTATTCAATTCTAGTCGCCGAAGAAAATAAAAGATACTTATATAGAAAGCGGTAAGCGCACGACAATTGTATTGAAGATCAAATAGGATAAAACCCGGTACTTACACGAGACGATGTATAAAGATAGGCATTACAAAGGCTTTCTCACTCCGGGAACTATATTGAAACTTTAGTTTTTTTGGGTTTAGGGGGACTAAAAGGTGCTTAAGTTGAGCTGATTAGGTTAGGTTACGTGTTTAATATATGCTACGCTTTACCCCCCCCCCCTGAATGGGGGAATATATATCCCAAATTTGTTTTTGAAAAATTATATTTTCATCCTATTTTGTTTTATTTCATTAGCATTAACGAAACTTCACTTTTCGCGCACTTACCGCTTTCTACACTAGTAACAAAAACAAATTTGCATACTTGCCCCATCTTAGTTGTTTTAAGAAGAAAAAGTATCATCGTCTAGGGCACGCTATTGAAAGTCCAAACTGGTCATTCACCTGAAAATATCACAACCACATACAATTTACTTTTATTACTCGGTGCGATTTATACTCGCACAGTTAGTGCTCCCACCACTGGTGGTCTGTCACCTAATCACGTGATTCGTGCTCCCTGAGTGATTTTTAGTGGAAGTCATGCATGGTAGGAGTTTCCTTAAGAAACGATGGTTTTCTAGTTATTTAAAAAATAACTCGATTACGATTACCATCGTAATATGATTACGATGGTAATCATATATATATATATATATATATATATATATATATATATATATATATATATATATATATATATATATATATATATATATATATATATATATATATATATATATATATATATATATATATATATTATTGTGAACGCGTTTTAAACTAACAGTTGCTATGGGCTGTGGTTCTCTCTTTACTATGTTGCATGAAATATGTATAATTTTTCTTCTTCTTGATGGTGACTAAAGTTTGTGGAGTGTGCATCCCTTAAGGGTAGTGGATCAAATTTCAAGAATGCCATTGTCTTTGGAACCAGCGTAATGGACAGGTATTAAAATTAGATAAGTGAGATAGCATAGACCACCAAAATTTGAAACATCTTTCCCATACCTTGGCAATTTGATAAAAACCGCTTTACTGCCTTTATTAAGTATAGGAGATTGGACGCGGATGGTTGACTCATATTAAAGGGTTTTATATACGTTTTCTTCCTGTGTTTTATTTTTGTGTTGTTGAAGAAGGCCAGACATTTTGGGATTGTTAATCTGGAAGTTCCTTAAAAATGCATTAAAGTAAATATTTTTTTGCATTGCAATAAATTTATTCGAAAAAAAGCAACTGAGGTAACATCTGCAGTTATCCAACTGTTGAAATCATGCCTTCTGGGCCGGATACATGTAGCTTTTTTAGGCACCGATTTCAGCAAGTTACAAGTTAGTGGGCAAACGATAGCGGTACGAAGTCCCTTTGCGCGAGATTTTCAAAATTAAGCATCATGGATACCAATAGCCAACTACAGTTTATCAATAGTTGCATGTTGCATGATTGGTCTCAACTTCTTATTTAGTTCTTTTATTATTTTTATTAAGCTCTGGAAGTTTCTAATTAAATTTTGAATTCTTTCAGTGTTAAACTATGAAGTTCTTTTGTAATTAAATATTCAATTAGTATGATTTAGTTCTTTCGATTTTCCTACTGAAGGGAAGGAAACGATTGAAGATTTCTTTTTTTATGATCACGATGAAATCCGGCGCCGTTTTTGTAAATCGGCACTGAAAACTAGAAAAATTTTCAAGCTCAAATCGCCGCCTTTTTTTTAGCAATTCAGCGCCGATTTGGTAAATTGGCGCCGAAAGAAGCTAGTCGTGTCCGGCCCTTTAACTTGACAATTTTACATCTTCACAGACAGAGATGAATGAACACATGGACACAAAATATAACTGAGCGAAAACCATCCAAAAAAGCAGAAAAACAAATACACATAACTAGAACACATCATCTTTGATTCTATTTGAAAGTAATGAGGTAATTACTTTTAACGTCACTTAGAACTTCTGACCTTATTTGGAGCCATGGCACGATAGGAAAGTTTTGAGCGGACAGAGGATGTTATTGACACTCTCGGATATTCGGCCTGTCGAGTATTATAACTATGAATTTTTATTTCTTCAAACAAGCATGTTAGGAAAACATGTTCGTGTATTGTTACTAAAAATAGGGGTGTGCGTGTAACTGAACCACCGTGTAAATGAACCACAAGCAACTGAACCCCTGTAACTGAACCACCGTGCAACTGAACCCCTGTATAACCGAACCTCCGCGCAACAGAACTCTCGTGTAACTGAACCACCGGGCAACTGAACCCCATTTAAATAAACCCTCGTGTAACTAAACCCCCGTGCAACTCAACCCCATTTAACTGAACCCCCATGTAACTAAACTCTCATGTAACTAAACACCCGTGTAACTGAACCCCGTGCAACTGAACCACCGTACAACTAAACCACCGTGCAACTGAACCACCGTGCAACTGAACTACCGTGCAACTGAACCACCGTGTAACTAAACCATCGTGCAACTGAACCATGGTGAAACAACCACCGTGAAACTGAACCCTCGTGTTACTGAGCCATCGTGCAACTGAACTACTGCACCAAAGCAGGCAATTAACCTTTTTCAAACCAAACGATAAACAACTACAAGCTTAGAAAATACCACAAAATGAAAACAACAAAATTAGCAAAGTGGTAAAAAAAATTACAGTATGTAGACGGTGAGAGCCGCCGTTTACCAATAAACAGATATAGAAAAGAGAAATAAATCTGGATCTAAGAGTTTATGACGTTTGATTTTCTTTGTTTTTGTAACAACAAAACAGAGCATTTTTATAAATCATCTTGACAGTAATTTATGAAAAGACTTAAAAAAGCAAACAATTCCAACAAGGTTGAACATGTAAAGATTCTAACTTGTGTTTTACCGAATGTAAGTACGGTGGTTGAGTTGCATGAGGGTTCAGTTGCACGGTGGCTCAGTTGCATGGTGGTGCAGTTGCACGGTGGTTCAGTTACACGGTGGTTCAGTTGCAGGGTGGTTCAGTTGCGCGGTAGTTCAGTTGGACGGTGGTTCACTTTCACGGGGGTTCAGTTACATGATGGTTCAGTTATACGGGGGTTTAGTTAAATGGGGTTGAGTTGCACGGGGGTTGAGATGCACGAGAGTTCATTTAAAGGGGGTTCAGTTGCATGAGGGTTCAGTAGCACGAGGGTTCAGTTGCACGGGGTTCAGTTGCACGATGGATCAATTGCACGGTGGTTCAGTTGCACGGTGGTTCAGTTGCTTGATATTCAGTTACACGGTGGTTCAGTTACAATGGAACCAAAAATAAATATATAAACTCATCATTACTAAGGAAAAATCAACAATATATTCGCAAAATTTTAATTCGTTCGTAAATTGTCCTAACTGAGGTACTATCAAGCTTATTAGCCAAAATTCGTATTGCGTTATTTTGCAAAACATGAAGTTTTTGTGATTGCACCGCGTTCTTAGGAAAAGCACATTTTGTTATTATTTGCAATAAATTTTACATTTTATTAAAGAATCTTCGCGATTGTTCATAATTGGGGGTGAGTTATTTGAGGCTAAGTGACACCAATTTCACCTAGGACGAACAGGCGGGTGTGAACTTTATTACCAATGTATATTTCTCTGTTATTGGGATTTCAGGACGCTTTTTGTCTTATTGTTGAGGTTGAGAAACGGAGCAAAGATATTATACATAATTTTAAGGACAATTCTCGCATTTTATAAAGTTGGCAGATATGTTTACTATCTATAAGCCCATAGGTTTCTCTTCCCAAAATATAGTAATCGACAGCCTTTACTGCTAGAGTTGTTCCAAACAGTTCCCTGGAAAGATTGTCCTGTTTTGCAAATTTTTTTGAAAGAATTTTACTGAAAGTCGCGAACAGACGGAATTTATCTTCATGCTTTCCCATTAGAATAGCACCCGTGGCTATTCACACGTGCCTTGAAGGCCTACACTAGACCTTGTGTGTCGAGAAGCTCGCGATCAGAGTTGCCACTTCTAGTGATTTATCACTATTTCTAGTGATTTTTTATATTACGTAAAAAAATTTACTAAATCAGCACGTAAATCACTTGATTATTGAAGAAAATCATTAGATCAACAAAAAATCATTAAAATCTAGTGATTTTTTCACCGGGTGGCAACTCTGCCCATGGTTATTTGTCAGTCAATCAGCATTCAGTTCAGTCGGCCTTCTGCAAAGTTTATGTTTCGCAGCTTAAAATCTTTTGAAATACTGAGTCTAATTTATTAGTGCAATGTCTCTATGATAAATATTTTAGGTTTTAAGCCGGAAGCTGGAAATTTGACTTTGAAACGGCCGTAAAATTCTTTTCAACTTGCGACAAATGGCAGGATGTTGTCAAACCGTCACGCTTTCTTAGTCCCTTTGGATTAACAGTAGTACCATTCAGCACCCTTCTTGTTTCCGTGAAAGAATAGCATGGACCCTTTATTTGGTCACGATTTAACGTTGACTCTTTGGCAAAAAGCTATCGTTTTGTAATAAAACAATGTAAAATAGTCGTATAATTCTAAAAAAAAGGTGGCGGGACGTGTTTCCTTTTAACAGGGTTGCTGAAGGCATTTGAATGTGGGAAACTATAGATAGCGAAAGGTGTATTCTACAGTGTAGTTGAATTTTTGCTTAACAATTCCTTGGAAACTCCTTCAAATATTTTCTCCTGTGGTTATTAGCAGTTCATTGACATGTAGGCTAGTATCCTTTATTTTATTTTATGGAATATGTGTATGGAAAATTGTTTGGGTGAATGATTGTAGAGCAACGGTAAATTAAAAACACATTGATCATTATTAATTTTCGGCATTACATTTCATCAGTTGAAACCGTTTGTAGGCAGGGGTTCGTTTGGGGGGGGGGCAATAATTTGGAGAAAAAATTGTTTTGCAGCCCAACCCCTTGACTATCCAGATATGGGCCCCCCCCCCCCCCCCCCCCCAAATAAAAATGCTGGAGCTACGCCCCTGTTTACAGATAGAGACTAGGGAGTATGCATATTTGCTTCTCTCATTGACCCTTGATTGTCCCTTAACGAACTGGCTAATGTAACAAAAAATTTAAAAACTCGTTTAAAAAAAGTCAAGTGAAAAAAGATTGGTAATGATATGAAACTGATTCAAAAGCGGTAACTATTTATTCGATTAATCTTGATGATAAAATTTCGTTGCGAAAACAAATTTGTGTGTGTGTGTGTGTGTGTGTGTGTGTGTGTGTGTGTGTGTGTGTGTGTGTGTGTGTGTGTGTGTGTGTGTGTGTGTGTGTGTGTGTGTGTGTGTGTGTGTGTGTGTGTGTGTGTGTGTGTGTGTGTGTGTGTGTGTGTGTTATGTGTGTGTTTTTGTGTTTATGTGTTTCTGTTTGTTTTTTTGTGAATAGGTGAGTTTGTTTGTGTGAGATAGAGAGTGACTTTGAGTGTGAGAGAGAGTGAGAGTGAGTGAGTTTGTGTTAAAGTCTGAGTGTATGTGTGTGTGAGAGATAGTGTGTGAGAGTGTGAGAGAGAGAGACTTTTCCCATAGGCTTAATGGCTTCGTTATCATGGAGAAAAAACACGGCTCAGAATAGCCGGAAGTCCAAAAATGTTTCTCGAAACGCGGTAAAAACCTGTTTCTGCCACTTTTAGCCATAAAATCCCAATTTTTGTCCAAGGAAGGTCAATTGTCGGGAAATAAAATTCCAAGATAGCCGGTTAATTGTTCGAGGTCTAAGAAACCAAAAACAAAAAATTTTTGAGCCCCCAATCTTCAAAAAAAAAAAAAACTACCGCAAAATGGCGATTTCTGCCATCAAACATCAATAGGGCCGTACTTTTACTCTTCTTTGTGCTAAGATCTTACATCTTTTGACAAATAACCCTTAAAAGTGAAATCTTAGCACTAAGATCTTACTTCTTATAACGTTCTTTTGCAAACGTCTTTCATCATTCTGCTCTGATCAGCGGTCTAAGAACGATGATGAGTATATCATCAAAGTTTTCTCATCATTATTCTATATGGCAGAAAGATAATGCCCTTCTCACTTTTTGCTAACATCAGTGAGCTGTAATATCTTAGAACAAAGATGAGTTAAAAGAACGGAAAGCTTTGCAGAAAGATGTGAGATTTTAGATGTAAGGTCTTAGTGCAAAAGAACGGCAAAGGTAAAAAAACGGAAGGTCAAAATGCAGTAAAACATAGATATTAAGGTAGCTAATCATAGTATAGATTTCCTTTGGTTATGTATAAACTACCTTAACCGCAAAGTGGTCGTATTTCTTGTTTCCCTAAAATTTAATCTTATCGGATCTCATCCTTTTATTGTGCATTTTTAGGCGACTGTTCATGTTTGTGGTAATTTCTGTTCGTTCCAAGTTCGACTTGATTATTGATTTTATTTTATTTTTTTGTAGGATATATTTATTTCTACAACAAAATAATTATGCTTGGTGTGATTATTCATTTCACTTTTCTGTTCATTTTGGGTTTGATGCATTCGCTGTTAGTAATTTCTGTTTGTTTTATGTTGGAATTATTAAATGACTTAATTTCTGCTCGTCTTCGATTGTATATGGCTTGTTATTTTTCTTTGAATTTTGTTTTCTGAAAACATACTTTTGTAAAGTTGGTTTCTGGTCGATTTAATTGAGATAGTGTTATTATCGATCAATACTAGAAATATATGTAAGTTTTTTCTTCAGTTTTTCTGCTTAAAAATCAAATATGTTAAATTGTAATTTTAGTATTTACCCCTTGTAAGTCCAGGGGAAGTACGTTGGTCTTAGTAAATCTCATCAAATAATCGTGCTGTCGGTAGAAACATTTCTATGAAATTTAACCATCTAATTAATATATTAATAAAAACAGGAAAACATCTACCCTCTAAATTTTGAAGAATACCTTCTTTTTCTTTTTTTTTTTTTTAGCTAAACTCAAATATAATTTTACTGAGGATCCAATATAATCAACGATGAAAACTATTCACCGAACCAAATTATGCTTTAATGCTGTCTCTTTGGTCCTAGAAACTCATATTCGATTATTGAGAATTGACATTTCGCTGATAAACTACTAATGATGCCCGATTGACCACCTAGCTCAATAATATGTTGTCAACCTAGTACAGAACTCCTCCCTGTAATCCAATGTTGCGCCGATTAAATATGTTATCAAAATTCTTTCATGTACTGACACTCCAGCCAAAACATGAATTTCAGGCAACATTGCTGTCAACTAATTACTTACAATCATGCCACCTTGGCGGGATGTGATAATGAAAATTAACCCTATCTCCCTGTCAACTTGGTTCATACATCATTTCGCAGCAGATAAAAGCTCTCCCTTTGGGTGGCCCAAATGCTGCATTCTTCGCTCGGGTTCTATTTCCTGTAGGATTGGTGAAGAATTTCATATGTTACGCTCTATTAGTGATGTTTGAATCTTCTGTTGCACATTGTTTTATGACGGAAAGTACCCTTGGTGGCTAAAAGTCACTAGTATTGTTTTCATCGCCCTTGAAGATAATTTGATTTCTTTGAAAAACTTTGTTTAAATGATAGTACAGAGCAGGGCCGTATCCAGGATTTTGTTGGGGAGATTTGGAAGTACAAAAACTTTAAAAAACTTGTCAAAAATGTGTTTTTATACATTTTTATTACTTTTTTGGGGTCTGAAAAACAATTCTTTGGGGGGGGGGGTCTCAAACCTCTTAACCCCCCTCTGAATACGGTTTTGGTAAAGAGCGACGTTAAAAGGTCCAAGTGATCAAAGATTATCCTTCACATCTGTAACAAATGGTACTGAATCTCTTAAGAAGCCTGAAAAAAAAGAAGAGAAAAGTCACGAAAAAGAACGAATGAAAATAGAAAGCCCTAAATAATAATAAATACAAATGTACAAAAAACCCTTAGTAACATTCCCCAAACATAGATAAACTAGTACAGAGAAAAGGAAAATTTAGTCAAGCGTACCCGGTACCAATCATGCCCAGTTTGTTTAGCTATCGATTTAGCAATAAAGATGTTAGTACCAGCAATTTTGGATTTTCGAATCATTTGAGTATTCCTGTGCCAAAGGGTAATTTCAGTACCAGAGGTTTGCCTGCGAAAAAAGACCTAAAACGCTATGAAAAAACAAAAATAATTTGAAGAATTAGTTAAAGTAGATTGATTGCTTAATACATAAAGGTGCTAATTTCTGGAAGTTTCTGCTTTTATTTTGAATGTTACAATTATTAAAGAAAACTCTTAAAATATTTATTATGTCTTTGTAAAGCGCTAATGACGCCCTTTATAAAGCGCTAATGACGCCCCTTAGAAAGTCTAGGGGGGGCGGTAGTCTTATTCTTATTTCTGACCCTTTCTGTTCATTTTAAGTTCAATACGAAGCGGGTCGGGATAGTATAATGAAGGTAATGGTTCTTTACTTTGGTTCTTAACTTAAAACGAGCAGAAACTACCATCAATAGGAATACGATTACCTCCCGTAAAGTTTCTAATAGTCATAACCTCATCATTTGGGGGGGGACTATATCTTTTTAAAGTCGAACAAGAGAAAGAGCAGAGTTTCTTGCCCCTATCTCCAAAATTTGGAACATAAAGACTTCCTTTCCCTTTCAAAATGTTGGCGTGTTTCTTTTGAAAGGTGTAATTTGGAACTCTAATGCGTCTTATTTTTTTTTTTTTTTTTTTTTTTTTTTTTTTAATAAGAAAGTAGAAATGTTGCGTGTTAATTTATTTTGGGTAGTTCCTATATTTTATATAAATAATAGCTTACCCATGCGCGTTGCTGCGATCTTAAAAACAAAAACATCAAGAAACCCCATCACCCCAGAAGACTCCCCTGGGGAAAATCCCCCTATAAGGAAAATTCTTCCCCTTTCCGCGCACCAAATTCCTCCGTGTATTAATAACAATCGCATTTTGAATTTAAAATTCCCTTTCCGGAAAATTCCCTCCGGAAAATTCCTCCTTCCTCCGTTGAAAATTCCCCTAAAATTTCCCTTTATTGGGGAAGGGAGTCCTGAATCGGTAAATACGGATGTCGATTTTTGTTAAAACGTCATGGTTTTTCATAATAGAGTTATTCCCTGATTGAATGAAGTTGTCCTTTACCCTATATTCATATAAATTTTCTAATCATGTGTTTTTTATTACACATGTGAAGATAAATTAAGACATAAAGAAAACAACGGTTTAATGTAAATAAAACAGTGGGAGAAAAAACCAAAAAACAACAACCTTAAATAATAAAAATCCGATTATTTTGACTCCACGTTCAACTGAAAAAAAACTAAAATTAAATTATACGCAACATATAAAGAAAAAGAATAAAAAAAACACAAACAAAATAAATACAACAAACAAATAAATGAAACTCGCATCTTATTAACCTTCAAAATGCTGCAATCACTGTAAATAGCTTGAATAAGCACGCAGAAATGACAAAAGATAGTCTCTGGTACACCAAATTGTCTCTGGTGTAATTTCAGTTTAGCAATGAGATCTAGCAAAAGTGAAATACTGTATTTATTTTGAAGAACTTACATTAACCCCAGGGCGTCATCCATGATTAAAATTACAAGGTTAAGATCATCTGAACTATATAGCAGGACCGTATCCAGGATTTTTTTTGGGTGGCGGGGGGGGTGGGGTGGTTAAACAGGGATTTTTTCGGGGGGGGGGGGTACACAAAAAAACAAAAAAAATGCATAAGAGTTTGTTTATATCCATTTTTGTTACGTTTTTACGAGTTAGACAAACATTTAGGGTGGTCAAACCCCCTAACTCCCCCACCTGGGTACGGCCTTGCTATATAGGCAATCTAAGGTTACATATGGCAACTTTCTTAAATTTTGTAAATGGAAAAGCAGTGTGGCCGAAACAATTATTACATGCGAAGACTGGAGAATTATATGCAAATCAAATTTGTTTTAACATGGAACCCCCCCCCTCGTAAAATTTCCATATAATTTACTTAAAAGTCATTTTACAATTCTGGAAGTGTGTTAGATCACGGAATTCATAATTAACTATGGCTTAATTGGATATACAGAAAATGCGAATAACTTGACCTGATAAAACTGTCAATTATTTGTATTGGGGTATCTCTGATTTCAGAGCACGAAAAGTATTAAGAGGGTCTTGGAGGAAGGAGGGAAGCAAAAAATTTTATGTCTAAACCCTTCGTAAGAGTGTACTCAGCAACTTATTAAAAAAATTAGGCGATCGGATCAACAGTGTAGTAACGCATACAGGATACAGAGATAAAGATACATACACACATACATACATTCTATTTATATACATATAGAAGATTTGTTAGTAAAAAAAAATGAATTCTAGCGCAGTTATGATTCAATAGAGCTACTAAGAGGTGGCTTGAAATTAGAAATTGGACTCGCTTCATGGAGGAAAAAAAATCGTGAAATTTGAGGTTTTGGTAACCATGACCGTTTGGCGCCTTGGGTAAAATTAACCTTGTCTCTACCTGAAACTGTGTTTCAGGAAGTAGCAAACGGGAACTTCGTGGGAGGGTGTAAAAAAGGAGGCTTTAAATAGATCGGGACGGAGGAGGAGCGTGCGTAGCTGTGTTGGCCTCAGGCGGCTTGGTGTTGCGGTGAGTTGTTAGTAGTAGTAGTAGTTTTAATTTAGCTCTTGTTAATTCGTATTTGCCATTTTACTTCGGTTTTCTTTTTATTTATATATTTATTTTGTCCCTTTGATCATTATTTTCTTATTGGAATTCACCGACAGACATTTTAAAATCAGACGCGGGTAGAATCTTTTGCTCCAAAAAGCAGCTGAAGCAAATTTCCAGCATTTTAATAAGTATCTTTTCTTTTAAGGGTGAACACAGAATCCCGGTCCCTTTTTTTGGAGGGGCGCTTGGGTCCTACTAAGTTAAAAGTCTTTTTACGGCCAATGTCCTTACCTCCTATTGAGACCTTTTTATTTCCAAAGAAAAGCTGTGCTATTTATTCTGATGTTGCCAAATTGAAACGATGATTTTCAAAGTATTACTAATAGAAAATCAGGCTTAAAGCCCAGTTTTATCATTGCTTATTTATTCATTTTGCTTTAACAGAATAAGGCGTGAATTATTGCTTAGCACTTTAAGGTTTCTTCTAAGCACCTCTGAACACTCCTTTAAGCACTTATAAGTTTTTCAAATAAATACCCCTCTTTTACGTCAATCTATCTTTGATTTAGTATCAAAACACACTTTTGCTCAAAATCGTTGATTACCTAAGATCTAAGCATCTATATCTTTTTTTCAGATAATCCCCTGTCCTGTGATTGTCAGATTCGTGATTTTGTTGAATGGATCCAAGAAAATGACATAAACGTCGACGGTGGTACTGCAGTCTGTGCAACACCCCCAGAGCTAGAGAATGCCCACTTAAGTGACCTAAAGGCAGATATGCTAACATGTACATCTGAAGAATGGTCTTCCGAATACGACTCGTATGAGCCAATCATATCATCCACCGGTGTTCTTCGTTTTGTTAATTTGTCTCAAGCTGGTGCAGGCATATTGGTTGAGTGGGATGTCCAAACAATTAATGATGTTTTCAGTTGCGATTTGCTTTTTATATATTCTGTTGACAATACCCACGAGACACTTATAGAGCAGCTACCTGTCTCTTGCGACTCAACTAAGCTTGAGGTAAGCTCAAAGTTGAAGTTAATGCTTCTTGCTGGTGCAATATTGGAAACGAACTCCACGTATAGACTTTGTTTGGTGCTACTTGAGCACCATAGTGGTGATAACACAGCACTTTTGCCATCTTGTACAGACAATTTTGTGTATACGGGCTCAAGGATAGAAACTGAAGGAAAGTTAGCATTTATAGTTGACTCTGACGAAGAATATGAAAGCTATTCAGTTGAACCAAGGGCTGAGCTTACTGCATTTCATGCAAACGTTACAGAAATTGACACAATATCAATATTTATGAGAATCTCAACCCCAGATTGTTTAGTTTACTTGGGTATTTTTGAGTATGAAAAGATTGTTCTGCATAAAATTCTGAACTGCAGTGTACAAAGCATAACGTTTCGCAGTATACCAACTGGCTACTTCGATTATGAAGTCTGTGCGACGTTCGAAAATCAAATAGACTACTCGGTAAAATCATCCTTTCAACAGTGTGTTATAACTAAATCTCCTTGGTCCGTTTCTATTGAAAATATTGTTTTACTTGTTGCAATTGGTTTTTTCTTCATGTTGATATCAATTTTAATTTTAATATTTGTTTACTTTTTATCTCGTAAAATATTTTTCCCTTTAAAACCTGCTCTTGTGTCAAACCGTAAATCACCGAGTCGAAGTGTTCTTTACCCCTCAATGGCTGATAATGATGGGTCCTATATTGACGATTTAAGACAGCCGAGGCCTTTCGAAATAAGTGCAACGCTGATTCAGATATAACAAAATAATAATTTATATTTTTATTTGGACGCATGGGTGTTTCTGGCTATGAAAAAGCACTTACAATCGCACCTGTATATCGCATTGATTATATTTAAGGAGTTCTCAGCGAAGTGTGCGTATATGCTATATGTATGCTAAATATCATGTATAATATGCTAAATATGCTATCCTATATTTATTATTACATTCATATTCCTTTCTTTGTAAGGAAAACTGAAAACAAAGGGAGGCTCTGATTGGGTCGTAGCCAAGATTTTTTTCGGGGGGGGGGGGGTGTTTTATACAAGGATATTTTTTTCTGAGGGGGGGGGGGTACACAAAAAAAACCTCATAAAACGCATAAAAAATTTGTTTATATCCGTTTTTACAAGTCTGACAAACATTTCGTGGGGGGGGGGTGTTCAAACTTTCTAACCTCCGCCCTGGATACGGCCTTGGGCTATGATAAAATAATTTTAAAGGTGATTTTTTTTTTATATCATCTGGTTATATTATTATATCACTTTTGGCGAATATCGGTCTTACAGCCCAACTTTGTAAACTCAGGAGGGGTGTTCGATTGGTCTAATGTGTTTCCGTGCGTTTCATTTGATTCTTAAGATACTTTCAGGTTAAAAAAAACGCATTATATCTTTTTTTACACTTGTACAAATAGGTTAAAGTTGGGTTTTTGATATAAATATTTGTTTGCCCGTCTTTTGGGGCATGGGGAAAGCTCTGAACAAATAGCTCCTCACTATTAATAGCTGAAGTTTCTAAAGGCATTTCCTAGTTTCTAAGGTCTTATTTAAAAATTATTTTGAATTATTCAATTTATTCGTATTATTTGCGCGCCATCTGAGTTAAAAATTTTGGGATAGGTAGCGTCTTAACTGTATGTATTTTTTAAGTGGAGCTATCTGCGATTAACCACTTGCCGTAAAAATCAACGCTAAAAGATGATGAGTTGACGGTGGGATGAATATTTTAAATTTTTGTAGCAGGAATTAGAAATTAGAGGCAAATTTTAATAATTATCTGCAACCGGGTAAGGGAAAGGCTGAACCCGCCAAAATAAGGTGGAATTAGGTTGTTAGGTACTGCGTAAATTATTTTGAGATATTTTGGGAATTGGCAAAATCTGATGCTTGAAGAAAGGAATTTTGGGAAAGGAACTTTGTTGTTTGTCAGTATCTGATGGCTGAACGTTGAGACGAGTTTTTAGCAGTAGCAGTAATAAATAACGATTTGGAACTTGTGCTGAATCCTGTAGAATTACACAACAGTCCCTGCATCAATTCTTGTCTTCTTAAGTCAAACCAGACCTGAAAACAGAAATTTAAGCGAAAGCCCATTGAAAACTCAATGAGTGGTGCACATTTGCTGAGAGGGGTCGGCATATCACTTGAGAAATTTGTTATATGGTTATGTTTGAAATAATAATTGTTGCATTCTGATCTTGTAGTTCCAATCGAAGCAAAAAAAAGCCACTGAATATAGGTAGGAAGGAGGGGCGCGGGGTGGAGTTGGTTTTTATATACCATTTGAAATTCTAATGATAATTTTTCATAATAAAGAAAACCTTATCCATATTTAACATTAATAATTCGGTTGTTCGATTATGATGATTCAGAAGTGTCAAGTGAAAAATAAGTTGATTTGAAATTGCAAAATATGCCCATGATTTTTTGATGCTTTTTCATAACGATTTATAAAGGGATATATAACGCACAAAAATTATATATTTTGACGTTGTTTTTTTTTTCAGTTTCATTAACAGACAATGACGTAGAACATTATTGTCCTATAATGTTCTTGTTTCCTGAAAAAAAATCTTTTGTTTTGACCAAGAACTGATAATAATGGCGATTGAATGGCAAAATTGATTATTTACCTAAACTTAATTAATAGTTTATAACTTAAGAAATGTCAATGGAATAATCCTTGGTTTTCAGAGGCTAAAGGACCTTTAGTTCTCCAAGCAATATAAGACAGTTGGTTTTCACATGTGCGAAATGGCAAATTAACATTCTTTGCATTTCAAAGCCAAAATAGGCGTCCAGTTCCCCTAGCCTTCTGTCGGTCACCAAAATAAATCCCTATAGTGATACATTTCCCCAGTTACGAAAGAATGTAATGCGCTTTCATTGAGGTATCCCTTTTTTATTTTTTCGTATTAAAGTCAAAATGCGTCCGATCATTCTCAAAATAACCTTGTTACTCCAAACTTCTATTTCTTAAAGCCCTTTTAAGGTATTTCACGGAGATTTCTGGCAGCGACTGCCTATCTCAATGAGTGTGAAAATTTATATTTCCCTAAATTGAATTGGTTCTTTAAAATAATCACTTGAAATTTTAATGTCCGGCTCGGAAAGGAATGTCCACCACCACCCCTTCCCCCTTACTCTCCTACTATAGTGACTATACATATGCTCAGTTATAAAGATAACACGTGACTGCAAGCCTTCTTTAATACTGCCAAATTTTTTATTTATGGCCAAAGTTACTATCAATTGACTTCAATAATACTGTACATAGTTTGAATATTATTTTTATCAATACTAAATCTTTGAACACACTTTTAGTTCAAAGGCTTTCAGAAACTTTGGTTTTTTTAGTGTATTAGAAATGAAATTACTGTATAATTGGATTGTGGATGCTAGTCAGAAAGGTCTTGGACTTGACCTTGTTATATGTTTGAATTTTTGATGTTATTTTGTCAATAGAAATGTTTCTGAATTAATCTTTTGCGTTATTCTACTGACGTAGCGTCTTATAACGTCATATGACCGATGTCATATGCTTCATATGACGTTAATTGACGACGGTGATTCATTATCATGTAAAATATTTTTGCCATTTTCGTACTATTCTTTAAATGTTGCTTAGATAAAACTTTAGTTTATTTATTTTGTGTTTTATTCTGTATTTAAGAATGTATAGTATGTCTGTTAAAAAATACGAAGTTTAATGTTTTAATTTTCAATCGCCATTTACCTATAACTTGTTTTCCACTTACCTAATTCATAAAATATTGCAAGTTATTTGAGCTTAAGATCTTTCTGAAACTTACTTAAACCATACTATAGTACCTACAAATATGAAAGGGATAACGACTCTTAATAAGATCAATCAGTTATTCATGCGAAAAATACAAAATAAAACATTCACAGAAAAAAATACAAAATAATAACAACACTTACAAGGTAAAATTCTATATTAACTACTTTTTGCTATTTTGGAAAGGATTTAGGTTAGGAAAAATGAAACTTTCAGGAATGATCTACAGACTAAAGTCTGTCCTGGGAAGGTATTTTGAAGTACATACCTCCATTCCTTCTCCCCCCAAAGGGCACAGAACTTGGGAAATCTTTGTGTTATAAAAGTGAAATCTTGCAAAATAGATCTTTTGCTTTAGTGAAGACCAAGAAAACTGTTTTCAGGTTTACAACTTTACTCAATCCTAATTTATGAGGCTTCAAAGCTCTGCAAATATATTTCCTAAATTTAGAAAAACTCATTGTTATGATTAGCTTGGTAATATCCCCCCAAGGTATGTTCTTGAAACTGGAAATATTACTAAATTTTCATTTTCTTAACGTAACCCCTTTCCAAGATAGCAAAAAGTAGCTAAGCTAGAATTTTATCCGGCGGTCCTTATATTTAAAAAAAAAAAAAAAAAAACTAAGCAGAAAAGCATAGCTTTATTTAAGAAACTAATTACTAATCTACTAAAGAAACAAAGACACTAATAATAAACAAGTTTTTATGTGTTGAAATAACGCCACCACAAAAGCTAGCTTGCGAACTTTTTACAATAAAAAAAACCTTTTACAATTACAATAAAAAAGGCACAGGCATTTAGACCAGTTTTAAAATAACCATTGATGTACTTTTCTGAATTGTTCAAGATTACCCCTAGTTCAAAATTCCCCTATATAATTAAGCATAAATACTAAAATGGGAATATAACATAAATTCAATTATTGCTCATAGAACATACCAGCAAAAAATAATTAAGAATAAGAAACTTTAAATATTTTTGTGTATACACTTACTATGTCTGAAATAGTAGACCCCCTCAACTAATTACCGTATATTTATCCCCCAAGGATTCTGAAACATCGTGTATACAAGTATGTTAATTTCTAAGAATCTGTTATCGATTTTAGTAGTATTTTTAGGTTCGAAAGCACTCATATTTGGGGATTTTGAACCCTTATTTAATCTCGTAGATTCAGTCAAGTATATCCTACGATATTGCGCTCACACTCCTTGTTCATTTTAAGTAAAACGTTCAATGGTATTATACTGATTCTGTGCTCCCTCATTTTTATCTATATGGCATTAGTGTAAATGTGATAAGAGTCGTATTTTATTATGTAATTCCGCCGTTTTTGAGTTTTTCTATTAATAAAGAGACTATCCGGATTTTTTATATTTTTTAACTGAAATAGACTTAAATCTTATAATAATTGCACAAGTTTTAGGCAGGAAACGCCATGCAAACTCAAATCCACATAACCAAAACATCTTAGGCAACCATAGATTGAGCTAAAATTCCAAAACATGTTTAAGAGCTATACTTTTCTATAATTCCAGCGTTTTTTTTGTTTTTTTTTCTGTTGATAGACTACATGAAATTTCTTTATTTCGTTTTTAACTAGAATAGTTTTATAGTGCCATCTGTGTATAAGACTTGATCTTAGAATGGACATTCAGTAATCCAATTTTCCTTTTCGGAATTGTGTGGCAAAAGCAAGTGTGGCAAGAACAAGTGTGGCAACAGTGAATTGTGTGGCAAAAGCAACTACAACACAAAACACTACATGCTAAATATACGTATATACAAAATACTATATAATATAACAAATAAAATATATACAGCATTTATGCTGTATACGTATTCTGTCGATACATAAAAATACAATATATAATGTATACAAAATAATATAAAAAGAACTATAACTATAGGCAACTATAACAAAAAATTGCTTTCTTTATAGAAAACATAAGCTAATTGGAAAGCGGATTTAGAACCTTGTCAATTAATGCTGTTAATTTCTAGCGGATTTCAGACATTTTGTTTTCAGACATTTCTAGCGGATTTCAGACATTTAGTTACTCCAATTGGAGGGGGGTAATAGAAAATAGTTTTCTTTCATTTTCATTGCAGAAATCGAAAGTTTTTTTGATCCCCCTAGTTTTTGAAAACGGCGTTATGAAAACAGCTGTAAGTTTCAAGCTAATTGACGGAAAAACCTTTTGACCTTTTTTGGGGAAGGGGACCAATGCTTTACTCTCGTATCGTTTCTTGAGCATTGTCGTCCTCTTAACGCAAGGAATTGCAGATATAATTGTTATAAACTCTCATAATACCTAGCGATCTAAGTTCAAAGAGCAGTTACTCAAAACTTTATTTTGGACAGTCCAGCATTTGTTGACATTAACATAAGAAGAATACTCAGTGATGGGAAATTTTTGATCTGCAATAGTCTACTTTGATGCTATAGTCTTCATTCATAGAATATTGAGATTGAAAAGTCAAACTTTAGCATACGACAGGACCGTGTCGTTTATACTTTTTTTAAATTTTCATTAAAAACAGCTTTTTCAATATCTTCATTGAAAAAATTGAAAAAAAAACCTTCCCATAATTTCCATGAATTGACACCCCTAGTGGTACCCCATGCAGAGGATGACCTATATTATTTTTAATATTTAAAATAATTTTAGTTTAATATTTAAACTAAACCTTTAACATTTAGTATTATTTCATAACTGTTGTAAATAATCAAAACTTTACTAAATAGATATATTTGCTAATGTGTCAATGAGGAAGCCAGAGATTAAAACTCTAATAAGTCTTTTAAGTATTAAAGCAAGTATTATAGTGAAGTTCTTAGGAATCAATGGACTGTCTTAGGAATCAATAGCGCTGCCTAAGTAAAGAACGATGTTAGCACAATGTATTATTATTTTTGTTTCTTTTTTGGTTTTGATCAGGGTACTTCGCATCGAAGCAGTTGTCGTAGAAACTTCGAAAAGGGCTCATTCGATTGTAAATTGGAGTGGCTAGTGCCCTTTTGAATAGTCGAAAGGGATTGGAGGGCAACTAGGCCCCCCACGCCTATCATTCTCCCAAACACATCCAATCAAAATTTTGAGATGGCCATTTTGTTCACCGTAGTTGATTTGAGGATGACAACCCCCCCAGCCCTCAGGGCAAGGATTGTAAGTTAAGCCCTGGGGGCATATAAGGTTTTTATAGAAAGTGTTGTCGTAGAAACTTCAAAAAGAGCTCATTTGATCGGAAATTGAAATGACTACTGCCCTTTTTAACAGTCGAAAGTGATCGGAAGGCAACTAACACCCCTTCCACGCCCACCATTTTCCCAAACACATCCAATCCAAATTTTGCCATTTTGTTCAACGCAATTGAAAGGTCTGGAAATTATAGCTTTGAGCAGGAAACTTCCCCCACATAGTCTTCAGGGCAAGATTTATAAGTTATGCCCTGGGGGCATATAAGGTTTTTATTGAAAGCTTTGTCCTAGAAATTTGAAAAGGGCTCATTCGATTGGAAATTGAAATGGATAGTGCCCTTTTTAATAGTCAAAAGTGAATGGAATGCAATTAACACCCCTTCCACGCCCACCATTCCCCCAAACGTGTCCAATAAAAATTTTGAGATAGCCATTTTGTTCAATGTAGTTGACAGTTCTGAAAATTATATATTTGAATAGGATACTCCCCCCACAGTCTTAAGGGCAAGGGTTATAAGTTATGCCCTTGGGGCATATACGGTTTTTATTGAAAGAGTTGTCGTAGAGACATCGAAAAGGGCTCATTCGATTGGAAATTCAAAGGGCTAGTGCCCTTTTTAATAGTCGAAAGTGATTGGAGGACAACTAACCCCTCTCTTACGCCCATCATTTCCCCAAACACATCCAATCAAAATTTTTAGATTGCCATTTTGTTCAAGGTAGTTGAGAGTTTTGGCAATTAGGTCTTTAAGCGTGAACCCCCCCCCCCACAGCCCTCAGGACAAAGGTTGTAAGTTCTGCACTGGGGGCACATAGGGCTCTTATAGAAAGCGTTGTCGTAGAAACTTCAAAAAGGACTCATTTGACTGGAAATTGAAATAGCTAGTGCCCTTTTTAATAGTTGAAAATCATTGGAGGCAACTAACCCCGTCTCACGCCCACCATTTCCTCAAACACATACTATCAAAATTTTGAGATTAGCCATTTTTTCAACGTAGTTGAAAGTTCTGGAAATTATGTCTTTGAGAGTGACAACCCCCCCCCACAGCCCTCAGGGCAAGGGTTGTCAGTTATGCCCTGGGGGCATATAAGGTTTTTATAGAAAGCTTTGTCGTAGAAACTTCAAAACGGGCTCATTCGATTGGAAATTGAAAGGGCTACTGCCCTTTTTAATAGTCGAAAGTGATTGAATGGCAAAAACCCCCCTCTCACGCCCTCCATTTCCCCCAACACATCCAATGAAAACTTTGAGACATCCATTATGTTAAACGTAGTTGATAATTCTGGAAATTAGGTCTTTGAGGATGATAACCCCCCTAGAGTCCTGAGGGCAAGGGTTGTAAGTTATGCCCTGGGGGCATACAAGGTTTTTATTGAAAGCTTTGTCCTAGAAATTTGAAACGGGCTCATTCGATTGGAAATTGAAATGGATAGTGCCCTTTTTAATAGTCAAAAGTGAATGGAATGCAATTAACACCCCTTCCACGCCCACCATTCCCCCAAACGTGTCCAATAAAAATTTTGAGATAGCCATTTTGTTCAACGCAGTTGAAAGTTCTGGAAATTATATATTTCAATAGGACACTCCCCCCACAGTCTTCAGGGCAAGTATTATAAGTTATGCCCTGGGGGCATATAAGGTTTTTATTGAAAGCTTTGTCGTAGAAACTTCGAAAAGAGCCCATTCAATTGGAAATTGAAAGGGCTAGTGCCCTTTTTAATAGTAGAAAGTGATTGGAGGGCAACTGACCCCTCTCTCACGCCCATCTTTTCCCCAAATACATCTAATCAAAATTTTTAGATAGCCATTTTGTTCAACGTAGTTGAGAGTTTTGGCAATTAGGGCTTTAAGCATGAACCCCCCCCCCCCCACAGCCCTCAGGACAAAGGTTGTAAGTTCTGCACTGGGGGCACATATGGCTCTTATAGAAAGCGTTGTCGTAGAAACTTCAAAAAGGACTCATTCGACTGGAAATTGAAATAGCTAGTGCCCTTTTTAATAGTTGAAAATCATTGGAGGCAACTAACCCCGTCTCACGCCCACCATTTCCTCAAACACATCCTATCAAAATTTTGAGATTAGCCATTTTTTCAACGTAGTTGAAAGTTCTGGAAATTATGTCTTTGAGAGTGACAACCCCCCCCCCCCCCACAGCCCTCAGGGCAAGGGTTGTCAGTTATGCCCTGGGGGCATATAAGGTTTTTATAGACAGCTTTGTCGTAGAAACTTCAAAACGGGCTCATTCAATTGGAAATTAAAAGCGCTACTGCCCGTTTTAATAGTCTAAAGTGATTGAAGGGCAAAAACCCCCCTCTCACGCCCACCATTTCCCCCAACACATCCAATGAAAACTTTGAGACATCCATTATGTTAAACGTAGTTGATAATTCTGGAAATTAGGTCTTTGAGGATGATAACCCCCCTAGAGTCCTGAGGGCAAGGGTTGTAAGTTATGCCCTGGGGGCATATAAGGTTTTTATAGAAGGTTTTCTCGTAGAGACGTAAAACAGGGCTCATTTGATTGGAAATTGAAAGGGCTACTATCCTTTTTAATAGTCTAAAGTGATTGAAGGGCAAAAACCCCCCTCTCGCGCTCACTTATTCCCCAAACACGTCCAATCAACATTTTTGAATAGCCATTTTGTTCAATATAGTTGAAAGTTTTGGGAATTAGGTCTTTGAGGATGACAGCCCTCCCCCCCGCCCCCACAGCCCTCAGGGCAAGGGTTGTAAGCTATGCTCAAGGGGCATATAAGGTTTTATAGAAAGCTTTGTCGTAGAAACTTCAAAAAGGGCTCATTCGATTGGAAATTGAAATGGCTAGTGCCCTTCTCAATAGTTGAAAATGATTGGAAGGCAACTAAACCCCTATCATGCTCACTATTTCTCCAAACACATGCAATCAAAACTCTGGGATAGCTATTTTTTTCAATGTAGTTGAAAGTTCTGAAAATTATGTCTTTGAGGATGACAACTCCCCCATAGCCCTCAGGGCAAGGGTTATAAGTTATGCCCTTGGGGCACATAAGGTGTTATAGAACGCGATGTTGTAGAAGCTTGAAAAAGGGCTCATTTGATTGGAAATTGAAAGGTCTAGTGCCCTTTTTAATAGTAGAAAGTGATTGGAGGGCAACTGACCCCCCTCTCACGCCCACCTTTTCTAGAAATACGTCCAATCAAAATTTTTAGATAGCCATTTTGTTCAACGTAGTTGAGAGTTTTGGCAATTAGGTCTTTAAGCATGAACTCCCCCCCCCCACACAGCCCTCAGGACAAGGGTTGTAAGTTCTGCACGGGGGGCACATAGGGCTTTTATAGAAATCGTTATCGTAGAAACTTCAAAAAGGACTCATTCGACTGGAAATTGAAATAGCTAGTGCCCTTTTTAATAGTTGAAAATCATTGGAGGGCAACTAACCCCGTCTCACGCCCACCATTTCCTCAAAGACATACACTCAAAATTTTGAGATGAGCCATTTTTTCAACTCTCACGCCCACCATTTCCCCCAATGTATCCAATCAAAATTTTGAGACATCCATTATGTTAAACGTAGTTGAAAATTCTGGAAATTAGGTCTTTGAGGATGATAACCCCCTTCGAGTCCTCAGGGCAAGGGTTGTAAGTTATGCCCTGTGGGCATATAAGGTTTTTATAGAAATTTTTCTCGTAGAGACGTAAAACAAGGCTCATTTGATTGGAAATTGAAAGGGCTAGTGCCTTTTTAATAGTCGAAAACGAATGGAGGGCAACTAACCCCCCTCTCACGCTCACCTATTCCCCAAACACGTCCAATCAACATTTTTGAATAACCATTTTGTTCAATATAGTTGAAAGTTTTGGAAATTAGGTCTTTGAGGATGACAACCCCCCCCCCCCCCCACAGCCCTCAGGCAAGGGTTGTAAGCTATGCTCATAGGGCTCTTATAGAAAGCGTTGTCGTAGAAACTTCAAAAAGGACTCATTCGACTGGAAAATCAAAATTTTGAGATGAGCCATTTTTTCAACGTAGTTGAAAATTTTGGAAATTATATCTTTGAGAGTGACAACCCCCCCCCCCCCCCTCCACAACCCTCAGGGTAAGGGTTGTCTTTTATGCCCGGGGGCATATAAGGTTTTTATAGACAGCTTTGTCGTAGAAACTTCAAAACGAGCTCATTCGATTGGAAATTGAAAGGGCTACTGCCCTTATTAAAAGTCTAAAGTGATTGAAGGGCAAAAGCCCCCCTCTCACGCCCACCATTTCCCCCAACACATCCAATCAAAATTTTGAGACATCCTTTATGTTAAACATAGTTGAAAATTCTGGAAATTAGGTCTTTGAGGATTATAACCCCCTTAGAGTCCGCAGGGCAAGGGTTGTAAGTTATGCCCTGGGGGGCATATAAAGTTTTTATAGAAAGTTTTCTCGTAGAGACGTAAAACACGGCTCATTTGATTGGAAATTGAAAGGGCTGGTGCCTTTTTAATAGTCGAAAATGAATGGAGGGCAACTAACCCCCCTCTCGCGCTCACGTATTCCCCAAACACGTCCAATCAACATTTTTGAATAGCCATTTTGTTCAATATGGTTGAAAGTTTTAGAAATTAGGTCTTTGAGGATGTCAACCCCCCCATAGCCCTCAGGTCAAGGGTTGTAAGCTATGCCCAGGGGGCATATAAGGTTTCTATAGAAAGCATTGTCGTAAAAACTTCAAAAAGGGCTCATTCGATTGAAAATTAAAATGGCTAGTGCCCTTCTTAATAGTTGAAAATGATTGGAAGGCAACTAAACCCCTATCATGCTCACCATTTCTCCAAACACATGCAATAAAAACTTTGGGATAGCTATTTTTTCAATGTAGTTGAAAGTTCTGAAAATTATGTCTTTGAGGATGACAACTCCTCATAGCCCTCAGGGCAAGGGTTATAAGTTATGCCCTGGGTGTATATAAGGTGTTATAGAAAGCGATGTTGTAGAAGCTTGAAAAAGGGCTCATCTGATTGGAAATTGAAAGCGCTAGTGCCCTTTTTAATAGTCAAAAGTGATTGAAGGACAATTTACCCCCCTCTCACCCCCCCCATTTCCCCAAACACATCCAATCAAAGTTTTGAGATAGCCATTTTGTTCAACGTAGTTGAAAGTTCTGAAAATTATGTATTTGAGGATGACATACCCCCCAGAGCCACCGGGGTAAAGGTTGTCAGTTATGCCCGGGGGGCATATAAGGTTTGTATAGATAGTGTTCTCGAAGGAATTTCAAAGGAGGCTCATTCAATTAGAAATTGAGAGAGCTAGTGCCCTTTTTAATAGTCGAAAGTGATTGGAGGGTAACTAACCCCCCTATCACGCCCAACATTTCCCCAAACACATCCAATCAAAATTTTGAGATAGCCATTTTTTCAACGTAGTTGAAAGTTCTGGAAATTAGGTCTTCCAGATCCTTATATGAAAGCCAGAATATAATTTGTATTTTACTGAACAAATCCTTTTAAATGTTTTCACTTTTATAACTTTAAGAAATCAAAATTTATTTACGATTTTAAGAAATAAATATCAGCATATGTATATTAAACTGACACTGAACATTTTTTTCAGTAGATCTATTTGAATTTTTTTCAGTGAAGTACAAATTATATCCTGGCTTTAAAAAAATGTAGGGTTTAGAACCTTACTCAGATTAATTTCTGCTCGTTTTGAGTTTGACTTATTTTTATTTCTGTTTTTTTTGGGTTTCATTTATTTATTGATACTGATTTGTGGTAGTTGTATGCTTGGTAGATTATTTGATTCTATTTTTGTTCATTTTTGGTTTAATGGAGTTCTTTACTTTTTTTGAAAAACTTATTTTGTGCAAAATGTTTCTTTTTTGTCATTAAGTTTTTTCAAAAACTTTTTTGAAGCCATTTAGGGGTAGAAATGGAATTTTCAATAAAACTGTCCAACTTTCGCGACAACTCATTCACTTTAGATACAACCATAGCGTATACAGCCTCCCCTACGGTCGGGACTTCGCAAGGGCTCATTATAACAAAATTAGTTATGGGGACATTTTGCTTCGCAGCTGTGGAGAGTTTTGCACATGTCAGAAAATTGTTCTCTTTTTTCAAGTGTGATACCATGTGGCTTGAAACATTCAGTTCAGCATTTAGTAGCTTTTAAGCTTGCAAAACTACGTCTCGATTGTAGAAGGCAACTCCTGTTTTTACTATTAAATCAATTTTCCACCATCAGTAATTGATCTTCTCAGACAATTTAAAACAGGGTTTAAAATTAGCTTCTCGCTCATATTGCAGAAACAAAATATTCAAGGCCATCTATAAATAGATAAAGTAGATTGGGCTATTTACTTCCAGATACTCCAGTCTTTGGAGATAGGGCTAGTCTAGTATTTGGTAGCTAACTCGGACTTTAACATGGAACTCAGAGCAAGGGCTTTCAGTGTAGGTATAAATTACCTTAAACAAAGTCTTTTATCCTCGCAAAAATTAGCTGCACAAATAAACTTGACACAACAATTATTCATTCAAGATAGCGTTGTATTATGTATTCAACATTAAATTGCCTAAAGACAAAAAAGTGGTAATTGCCAAAAAAATTTTATGTATTTTAACAAGGAATTGCAATAATTCAAAAACCTTAAAAAATAAAATCAAAAGTTTGAGGCTTAGTAGAAATTGCTGTTAGAAATTGGACTTGCTTAATAATCAACTATCCTTGAAAAGATATAGTATGAAATAACATTAAATTGCGTAAAGAGCAAAAAACCGGTAATTACAAAAATATTTGTATATATTTTGACATGGGATTACAACAATTCCAAAGCCTTAAAAAAGAAAACCAAAAGTTTGAAGCTTAGTAGAAATCGTTTTTTGGTAATTTGGCATCCTATATATTCTGGTACATTCTGGCCTAAAAAAAACGATTTAGATAGATAGGTCAGAAGTTTGAGGGAAAATTTGTTAAGAGCCTTAATTTATGTTCTTATGTATGTTATTATGTTCTCATGTTATATTTATGGGCTTAAGTTCTCAATTTATGAACTTTGGAGCGACCCTTAGAACTTTGGAGCGATCTAGCTCTATAGTAACCGAAACTCTAAGAAACGGAATTTTGAAACCAATAGATACATCAAAAGAAGAAAATTTTTATGCTGATTTTAAATATATAAGTTTCATCAAGTGTAGTCCTACCCATCAAAAGTTACGAGCCTGAGAAAAATTTTGCCCTATTTTGGATAAAAGAGGGAAAAACCCGTCGAAAGTCATACAATCCTAATGAAAATCACACCATCAGATTCAGCATATCAGAGAACCCGACTGTAGAGGTTTCAAGCTCCTAACTGCACAAATGTGGATTTTGTATTTTTTGCCAGAATCAAGATCACGGATGCGTGTTTATTTGTCTTTTTGTTGTTCTTTTCCTAGGGGTCATCATATCGGCCCAGTGGTCCTATAATTTCGTGAGAGGGCTCATTCGAACGAAAATTAAAAGCTCTAGTGCGGTTTTTAAGTGACCAAAAATTGAATGGCAACTAGGCCCCCTCCCACGCTCATTTTTTCCCAAAGTCATCGGATCAAAATTTTAAGACAACCATTTTGTTCAGCATAGTTGAAACATCTAATAACTATGTCTTTGAGGACGACTTAATCCTCTACAGTCCCCAGGGGAAGTGCTGCAAGTTATGAAATTTGCCCATTGTTTATATGTAATATTGGTTATTGGTAAGTATACAGACGTTTTCAGGGGAGGAATTTTTCTGGGGTGGGAGGGTGGGGGGAGGGGTATTGGGTTACGTGGGAGGATCTTTCTATGGAAGAATTTTTCCCGGGGGAAGAGAATTTCCATTAAGGGGATGCCGGGTTTCCCAGCATTATTTAAAAATCAATCAGAAATCAAATAAAAAACAAGTTTTTTCAACTGAAAGTAAGGAGTAACATTAAAACTTACAACGAACAGAAATTATTACATATATGCAGAAGCGCATCCAGGATTTTTGTCCGAGGGATGGGGGGGGTTACTATTTTTTAGGGGGGGGGTACACAAAAAACCTCAAAAAACGCATACAAAATTTGTTTATGTCCATTTTTGTTATGTTTTTACGAGTCAAACAAACATTTTTTGGGGGGGGGGCGTCAAACCCGTACCCCCCTGGATATGGCCTTGCATATATGATGGGGTTCGTCCCCACCTCAGTACCTCACCCTTTACGCTAAAGTATTTTAATAATTTCAAATGAGCTATTTATTCTAATTAAACGGCCTTTGTGATTCAGGGTCATTCTTAAAGAATTGGAACAAAATTCGAACTAGCGTAAAGAGTGAGGTATTGACGAGGGGGCGAACCCCCCATACTACCTATATGAAGAATTTCATCTCCTTTTCAATACCTCGCTCTTTACGCTAAAGTTTGAATTTTGTTAAATAATGGCCGATATAAGTAATATAATTTGTTTGTGTTATTTTCCGGCCAATCTTAGCATTTAATTTTACCTTAAGAAACTTCATAACTATGATATTTATGTGATAATAAACCAAAGATATTGTATATTTTTGGCTTGTGGTTGTTATTAATTAAAAACGCTTTCCGAAAAATAAGTTTTTCAAAGAAAAGTAAAGGTCATTTTAAACTTAAGCTCAGCAGATACGAATACCTGTTAAAATTAAAACTCAAAACGACCAGAAATTACTATTAAAGAATAAATGAAACCCAAAACGAACATAAATTAAATAAACAATCATTGAAAAAACATACAACAAGTAATAATATAAATGAATAAATAGATCTTAAAGCGAGTAATGCCTAGATTGAATATCAAAATCAAGCTTAAAACGAAAAAAAAGTATTTTGCTATGGCAGTATAAATGAAACTCGAAATGAACAGAAATTAAATAAACAATCTATGCAAACAAACATAGATAACATGTTAATGTAAATGAATGAATAAATCTTAAAATGAGTGAAATATACATCGAATATGCAAATCAAGCTTGAAACGAACAAAAATCACTACAAACAAGAGTTTGGGTATCGCCTCCTTCTCTCACTGTAAAAGCCTATTCATATGAGTCCTCTCCGAAGTTTATGCGAGCAACCCTTCCATAAGAACTATATTTGCCCCTAGAGCATTACTTACAACGCCTGCCTTCGGGCCTTGGGGGATTGTGTCGGTCCCCGGAGTTTTCATTATATGATCTTAAAATTATTGAAAAAAAAGGCTGTCTCAAAGTTCTTATTGGATGGGTTTGAGGAAAATAGGGCATGGAGTGGGGGGGGTCTAGTTGCCGTCCGATATCTTTTGAATCTTTAAAAGTGAACTAGAACTTTCAGTTTCAAATCAAATGAACACTCTCCGAAGTTTATACGAGCATACCTTCCATAAGAACCACATATGTCCCCAGAGCAATACCTACAACGCCTCCCTTGGGGGGTTGCGTCGACACAAGAGTTCTTATTATCTAACCTTTGAATTATTTTTAACGAAATGGCCATACGTAAAGGAGTTTTTGTTACATGATCTTTGAACTATTCTTAACGAAATGGATTTCTAATCGAATGAGCCCCCATTGAAGTTTGTACAACGACCTCTTCTATAGGAAGTGCCTCTGGGAAAAAAATAAATGGATCGTTGGGGGAGGTTAGCTGGCCTCTGATCACTTATGACTCTTAAAAAATGAATTACAAATTTCAATTTCCAATCAAATGAGCCCTCTATGAAGTTTATACGAGCATCCCTTCCGTAACAACAATATATGCCCCAGGGCAAAACTTACAACACATACCCCCGGGCCCTGGGGGGCTGTGTGGACACTGGAATTTTGTTATCTGAACTTTGAACTATTTTTAACAAAAAGTCTGTATCAAAATTTTATCTGATGCATTTAGGGCGTGGAGGGGGAGGGGCTAGTTGCCCTCCGATCTCTTTTGGCTCTTGAAAAGTAAACCAGAACTTTCAATTTCCAATCAAATGAGTCCTCTCCTAAGTTTACTCGAGCATCCCTTCCATAAGAACTATATATGCCCCCAGATTATTACTTACAACGCCTGCCTCCGGGCCCTGGGGGGTTGCGTCGACACTGGAGTTTTCTTATCTGACCTTTTTACTATTTTTAATGAAATGCCTATTTTAAAAATTCTATCGGACGGGCTTGGGAAAAAAAGGGTGTGTTGGGGGGGGGGTAGTTACCCTCGGATATCTTTTGACTCTTAAAAATTGAACTAGAAATTTCAATTTCCAATCAAATGAGCCCTCTCTGGCGTTTATACGAGCAACCCTTTCATATGAACCACATACGCCCCCAGTACAACACTTACAACGCCTACCGGGGCCCTGGGGGGTTGTGTTGACACCGGAGTTATTGTTATCTAATTTTTGAACAATTTATTAAAAACTAGCTATCTCAAAATTTGTAGCGGATGTATATATATATTATTTGAAAAAAACTGAGTTTTCTAAAGATATAAAGAGGCTTAGTGCCTAGGTCGAAACTTAAAACGTAGAAGGTTGATTAACCACATGTGGGGGGGCTGCCGCCCCCCAAACCCCCCGCTGTCGCTGAATTAACATAAAAAAAAAAGTTTCTTAAGCTGAAATTAAGGAGTGACAATAAAAATTAGCTTAAGCAAAATTTTTTCTGTCTATGAAAGAAGCTGTGGCCTCTTCAACGCCTCAGTCCTTAGGCTAAAGTTTTTATTTTTTAAAAAAAGAGTTGTGAGAAAGTAAAACTTTAGCGTAAAGAGCGAGGCGTTGAGGAGGGCACAGCCTCTCCTCAACGCCTGGAGGGGGGTGAAATTTTGCACGTTTCTTAGTTTGAGCTTGGGCTACAAAATGCGATTACCGCTGTCTCTCTGCGACCGCTAGGACCGGAAGTCGCTTAACATTGTGGTGGGTCGCCTCTTTATAGAGGCACAAGTGTGCCTCCTTGAATATATATATATATATATATATATATATATATATATATATATATATATATATATATATATATATATATATATATATATATATATATATATATATATATATATATATAATATATATATATATATATATATATATATATATATATATATATATATATATATATATATATATATATATATATATATATATATATATATATTTATATGTATGTTATATGTGTATGCCTGGTACTAGGAGACCAAGCTTTGCTTGATCTCTGGCGCTCGTCACGTGTCAGGCTTGAATATATGTGATTCTCGCTGTCGCGTGTATTCTAACCCAGATTAATGCGAACTTCTTTTCCAGATTTTCCCCAGTAATCTTTTGTGCATTAATTACGTTGTTACATAATTCAGTAATAACAAGGCGTGTTCAACTGCACATACCCTCTGAAATATCAGGATACATTTGCATTACACTATTGTGTCAGTTCATGGGCTGGCAAATAACGCAGTTTTTGGTGTGAATCATTTTCGTTTACGGTTCATTGTGATTCTCGCTCTCACTTGTCTTCTAATTATGGATTTCACTAGGCATCACTATCGTTTATGATTCGTTGTGATTTCATTCCGCATCATTTGTTTATGGGATTTGTAATGAGACCTATAGCTGCCGCTTGTCTTCTAACAGCCTTAGATTTTGTTGTGTGTCATTTTTGTTTCTGACTCGATGCCATTTTCGCTGTCGCTTGTCTTCTAACCACAGATCTTGCTAAGCATCATTTCCATTCGTGATTCGCTGTGATGCTCGTTGTCGCAGATCCTAACTTTTATATGATTTGTATTCTCCTGGGAGGTAATCAACAATCTCAGCATTAGTTTTAGTTACTTCTTTTTTGAGCAGCACTAAAATAACATGTTCCTTCATTCTACCGGAATTTTGAGTATTTTGTGAATACTTCCAGTTCCATTGATGATGCTCGTTGTTGCATGGCATCTAACCGCTGATTTTGCTGTGTATCATTTTCATTTGCCATTCGTCGTGATGTCTGTTGTCGCAGGTATTATTTTCGTTTCACTGAGATTTTCTCTATCGCTTGTTTTCTAACCGCAGATTTTGTTGTGCATTATTTTCATTTGTGAATATTTGTGATGTTCATTGGTGCATGTCTTCTAATCGTATATTTCGTTGTGCTTCATTTTTATTCATCATTGCGTAAAATCTTTCTTCTACTCCTTTAGCTTTAGCTTTTGGAATTCATTCGTCATCGTGTGTAATTTCTTGTGACGCTATACGAAATTTCTATTCCATTATTGCTTTAGTACATTGTTACATTATTCAGTAGCAACCAGGGGTGTTCCATTGCACATACCCTCTGAAATATCTAAATTACGCATTAGCGTAATTATAGTGTTATGGTTTGGTTTTATGTCATGGGTGGTTAATTAAACAGTTTCAATAAAATTAAGAAATTTTGGTGCAAATTCAATTCCTTATTCCTTTTTATCCTTCACAGAATCATAAGAGATTATCCTTATTATCCTTCACAGAATCATAAGAGATTTGCATTTTCTTGGGAGGGAATCGAAAATTTCAGCGTCAATGATATTTTTTTTTTATTGACGCTAAAATGACAAGTTCCTTCATTCCCTTGTTATTCTGACTACTTTGCGAATACTTCTTGTTCGATTGATGAAACTCATGGTCGCATGTCTTATAACTGCAGATTTCACTGTACTTCATTTTTGTTTGCGGTTTGATATGATCCTCGTTGTCGCTTGTCTTCTAACTACAGATTTCGCTGTGTATCATTTTCGTTTGGGATTTCATTTGTGATTCGTTCTGATACTCGTTGTTACATATCTTCTAGCCACAGATTTTGTTGTCATTCATTTCTGTTCATCATCACCTCAGATATTCCTTCCATGTTCTTTCTCTTTCGCTGACCAGATTCATTCGTCATCTTGTATATTTTCTTATACCGTCATAGATACTAAAAACGACACGATTAACCCTCGACAAAAAATAAGGAAAATTGCCCCTTAAAAGCATATGAATGTGACGTCATTCAAATGAAAAATGTTTTCCTTCTGACGGCCATAATGGACCGAATTTCTATTGGCTTTGGTCAACTAACAAATAGCTGGGCAAAAACAAACTCAAGATGAAGAGAGTGCTTAAAAATGGGATACATTAACTCGCGAAACTCCACAACAGGTCAAGCATTGTTTTTCAGCGATTAACTAAAAAAACAAGTTTTTTTTAACTGAAAAGTAAGGAACAACATTAAAACTTAAAACGAACAGAAATTATTCCGTATATGAAAGGGACTTTCCCCTCCTCAACGCCTCGCTCTTTACGCTAAAGTTTATTATTGTTTTAAAAAACAAAGTTGTGAGACAGGGTCAAGCTTTAGCGTAAAGAGCGAGGCGTTGAGGAGGGGACAGCACCTTTCATATATGGGATAATTTCTGTTCGTTTTAAGTTTTAGTGTCGCTCCTTACTTTCAGTTAAAAAAAACTTGTTTTTTTTAGTTAATTTATGAACGTTTTTGAATTAATGCAGCTTTCGTTTTGGCTCACCGTACATGAATATTTAAAACGAAATTAGCACATTAATTTTCTTTTTTTGGCTAATTGGCTTTCTCGAAATTTTGTTCCGACGTAACTTACGAATTAACTTACGTAACTAATTTCTATATTCGTATGTTTCTATTACGTATGTTAGGGAGTTCACCCCCTAGTTAATACCTTGGTCTGTATGTTAAAGTTCGAATTTTTTACGAACGGCAAACCCCTGAATCACAAAGGCCGGTTAATTATAATAGATAGCTCTTTTGAAAGTACTAAAATATTTAGCGTAAAGAGCGAGGTATTGACTAGGGAGCGAACCGCTTCATATACGTAATCATTTATGTTCGTTTTAGGTTTTAATGTTGCTTCTTACCACAGTATATAAATTAAAAATTATATCTTTATACTGTGCTTCTTACTTTCAGTTGAAAAAAACTTGTTTCTTATTTAATTTCTGATCGTTTTTTAAATAATGCTGGGAAATCTGGCGTCCCCTTCTTAGAAATGTTCCTTCCTCCAAGGAAATATCCTCCATGGAAAGATCCTCCCCCGTAACCCCTACTCGGACCCCGACCCCCCCACAAGAAAAAAAATCCACCAGAAAACGCCGGTATACTTCCCAATAACCAATACTATATGTAGACAATGGGCAAAGTTTATAACTTGTAGCCCTTCCCCTGGGAACAGTGGGGGATTAAGTCATCCTCAAAGACATATTAATGAGATTTTTGACTATTCTGAACAAAATGGCTATCTCGAAATTTTGATTGGGTGACTTAGGGAAAAAAATGAGAGTGGGAGGGGGCCAAGTTTCCTCCAATTTCTTTGGTCACTCAAAAAGGGCACTAGAACTTTTAATTTCCGTTCGAATGAGCCCTCTTACGATATTCTAGGACTACTGGATCGATACTATCACATCACCCCTGGGAAAAAAACAACAACAAATAAACACGCATCCGTGATGTCTTCTGACAAAAAATACAAAATTCCACATTTTTGCAGATAGGAGCTTGAAACCTCTACATTAGGGTTCTCTGATACGCTGAATCTGATGGTGCAATTTTCATTAAAGTTCTATGACTTTTAGGGGGTGTTTCCCCCATTTTTCGAAAACAAAATAAATCTTCTCAGGCTTCTAACTTTTTATGGGTAGGACTAAACTTAATGAAACTTATATATTTAAAATAGCATAAAAATCTGATTCTTTTGATATATCTTGTGGTATCAAAATTTTGTTTTTTAGAGTTTCGGTTACTATTGAGCCGGGTCGCTCCTTATTTACAGTTCGTTACCACGAACTGTTTGATAGGCTTGCATTCTTCAGGGCAAGTACACTGGAAAAAGGGGTTCTACGAAAGCAATAAATTTTGAAAGGAAAACAAGCTTCTTTTTCTGGTACTGGTGCATTATGCGGACACCTCTATATACTGCTAAAGAAGTCAAGTTTGGTTAATGCTAATGAAATAAAGTAAAAGAAGATGAATATATAATAGTTTATAAACAAATTTGGGCTATATATTTGCGCATTAGGGGGGGGGGGGGTAAAGCATACCATATATTAAATACTTAACCTAACCTAACCAGAGACATGATACCCAGTTATAATGGTTTATGAACAAAATTATAAGAATTACATAAATGGCAAATCCCAAATTGTAATTTTAACATTCATATTAGATCACCCGTTTCACTGAATTCCACTCTAACAACTGTTTTAGTACCGGGTATCTGTCCCGGTATCTATAGCATCTCTTGTCTGACATTCCATATACAGTGTATAAAAGTGTCCATTTAATGCACTGGTACCCTTTTTCTTTACCCTGATCTGGTTAAAAGTTTCAGGACATTTAATCACTTGGTTTAAAATTTCAGGGATAAGGAACCCCAACAAAACAAAGTATTGATCCATCAAATATGGTACTTTCGATTCATGACACCCTGTTCTTTATGCTTTACTTATAATGTTTTTTTTTTAATAAAGAAGAATTTCGTTAATTAATTACCTTGACATGCATATATTTAAACAAACAAACAGTTGCAGAAAACTATAAAATAAAATATTTAAAAAATGGTCAATTAAGATACATGTATATTCAATGGTGTGTACGGAATGGGGTTGGGAAGTGGGTATATATTAATAACAATCATCCCCCCCTCATCCATCCAAAATTCACAAGCAAAGCTATTATTGCATAAATGACTGTTGATCGAATATTCGGTTTTGATCTACAAATTTTATCGAAAATTGCTCAAACATCTTTTGTAATCTTGATTACTATAATGATTTTCTGATTTTGTTATTTTTGATGTTTTGAAGGCCAATTGAAATGCAGATTGTCCCTGAATGGGAATTGAAGAGGTCATAATAAATGATTTAAAGGAAATTGGAACTTCATGAAACGGGGTAAAGAGTGAAGCTCTGATTCGTTCCCCCTTCCCCAGAACTCATACTGCATGTTTAGCAGGGCCGTATCCAGGGGGGAGGTACCCGGTTTGACCCCCTCCCTGAAATTTTTGACTGAGTCAAAAATTAGTCTAAAAAATACCTGTAAAGACAAAACCTTACCAGAAAAAAAATATGCTCCCACACTAAATCCTATTGCATTTTGTGGGTAAACAGTTGTGCAATCGTTTACACAATTACTAATTGCGTTCCTAATTTACTATCCCATTAATCCTAATTTACTATGCAAGGTCAGGTGAACAGGCGGTTACCTAATTGCCAATTAGGTAACCCCAAGTTCACCTGAACTTGCATAGTAAATTATGATTAATGGGTGCTCGAGGTAAATGTTATAAGAGGAGGGTGCAAGATTGTCAGTTCAATTCAGTTCAATTTTGGACTTGGATAAGAGAAGATCAATTTTCAACATGAAGAGGAAGTTTTACATTACGTCGTTTTTCGCGCCCAAGCGGACCAGGGATGTTCCTGACAGTGGCGTTAGCGGGACGTATCCGAAACATTTATCTACACCTGTGGATCTGGAGGGCACTGGAGCTATCATTGAAGCTTCTAAATCACGAACACTGCAATCACCCAAGACGCACCTGCACCAACCCAGTCTTTGTCGTCGTTTGCAAATGATATCGGTTGTTTTGTCAACAAATCATCCAGTCTCGATGCAAATTCTATACTGCGTTTGCCGAAGAGCCCTTGGGACTCCAGATATCTCCTACATTTTTTCAGTGTCCGAAAAATGGAAGCTGAAGTTTCAGTTAACTTGGCTCGCTCATTTTAGTTGGTTGTCCTACTCTCCGTTTGCAGTTTTCAAAGAAACTGCACCGTATCGGCTGAAAACTTCATTTCTGTCTCTAAGAAAAGGCAGGACAATATCGTGCACCAACTAGACGCGGCGAGGAAAGCGCAAGTTCAAGAAAATCGCCAGAAGTTTCGACCAATTGTTGAGACGGTGAGATTTTGTGGGCGGCAACAGCTTGTCATTCGTGGTACCAACGATTCCGGTCCCTTTTCGGTCTCGGGGTCCAGACCCTTCTCACAATGATGGCAACTTCTGAACACTACTGCTGCTGAGAGCGAGACACGGTGAAGACATTCTGAAGAACCATCTTCTTTCTGCGGTTGAAAATGCCACTTATCTTTCTTCCATCATCCATAATGGTATTATCACCGCATCCGGGGAGCTTCTTCAGCAGTCTATTGTGGAAAGAGTAAACGCAAGTCCATGTTTTTCGGTGCTTGCCGATGAAACGGCCGACGTTTCGAATACCAAGCAGCCGTTTGTTTGCGCCCGCTACACTTTCAAAGGTGCGTCCACTTTCACTTTCTGGATGAGGACTTCCTTGGTTTTACCCCAGTTTCTGATTTGACTGGGCAAGGCCTGGCTTCATCAATCCTGAGATTTCTCGAAAGCCTCGGTCTTAATCTGAACAAGATGCTTTTTCAGGGATTTGATGGTGCAGCAGTGATGAGTGGGTATCCTAGAGGTGTCCAGGCCGTTATACGTGAAACGTATCCAAAAGCACTTTACGTCCATTGTAGTGCGCACAGTCTTAACTTGGTCATCTTTTCTGTATGCTCTATTCCGGCGTTTAAGCATTTCTTCGGTGTCTTGTCACAAGTCTGCAGTTTTTACCATACTTCCCCACTCAGGACAAGGAAATTAAAAGAGAAGATCAACGAAATACTATTGGATTCGAGGAGACATACTTTAATTGGACTCTGCAAAACAAGATGAGTGGAGCGCCACGATTCAGTCGTGCATTTTCTTGAGCTGTACCGACCAATCCTGCGATCCCTGGAAGCTCTTGAAGAGAACGGAAATGCAGAAACGTATGCAAAAGTGGCGCAGTTGCTGGACACAATGAACTAGTCGTAATTTGTTGTGTGTCTCCGTGTGGTCAAAGAGCTTTTCTGCTTTACGCTTCCATTGTGCAAGACTCTTCAGTCAGTTGACTGTGATTTGGCAGCTGCATGCAGGCACGTGGAAACTGTCCTTTCAAAAACAAAGGAAATGCTGCTACTGCTTTGACGTCTATTTTCGACGAAGCTCAGCGTTTTGCCAGCGACTTAGGACTGGAGATGACTCGTCCAAGGACGAGAGGTGGCCGGAATATGCATGTAGACGATCCAGACCTTCTCAACCACTACAAAACCTCGCTCTTTATTCCTTTCCTGGACCTCTCCACTTCCGAGCTGAAACAACGATTTGAGCTTCACCAGAAACTGCTGTCAAATCTCAGCGTCCTTTCTCCTGCCGAAATTGTTTCTGTCGATCTGAAGTAGGGGTCGGTACCGTTTCTGTTTCTGTTTTTCTTCCACTGTTTTCTCCTTTCTCTGTTCTGTTTTTTTTTTTTAAACGGGAAAAACAGAGAACAGGTAGCCGTTTTTGTTTCTGTTCCGTTTCTTTTCTTATCGTTTTTGCCGTTTCTGTTTTTCTTCACTTTCCGTGTTTTGGTTGCTAAAAGAATCATGTCGCATTCTTGCGACTTTTATTGGATTTGGACAATTGCCATGTATAGAGTCTGGATTCTTGATAATCTTGATGCATGGTGAATTTTGTCAGTCCAGACGTCAGAAAATGTCTATGCATGAGAAGGAGAAATTTAAGTAAGTAGAAATTTAAGGCAGGTTAATGTAGCTACAATATATATATATATATATATATATATATATATATATATATATATATATATATATATATATATATATATATATATATATATTTATATTTATATTTATATTTATATTTATATTTATATATATATATATATATATATATATATATATATATATATATATATATATATATATATATATATATATATATATATATATAAATCCCGATAAACACGCGAGAAGTGAAGTTTCGTTAATGGTAATGAAATAAAACAAAAAAGGGTGAAAATATAATAGTTTATGAACAAATTTGGGCTATATATTTGCACATTAGAGGGGGTGGGGGTAAAGCATAGCATAAATTAAATACGTAACCTTACCTAGGTACCTTTTTTTGCCCGGCTTCTTTGTTACGGAGTGAGCAATACCTCACTAGGCAGCGAAAACCTGTTTTTCATATAGCATCTTTGAGATTTCGAGGCAAAAAATACAAAATTCAATATTTTGGCAGATAGGAGCTTCAAACCTCTACAGTAGGGTTCTCTGATACACTGAATCTGATGTACTCATTTTCATTAAGTTTTTATGACTTTTAGGGGTTTTTTCCCCCTTTTTTCGGAAATAAGGCAAATTTTCTCAGGCTCGTAGCTTTTGATGAGTAAGACTAAACTTGATGAAACTTATGTTTTTTAAAATTGAGCATAGAAAATTTGATTCTTTTGATGTATCTATTGGTATCAAAATTCCGTTTTTTAAAGTTTCGGTTACCATTAAGCCGGGTCACTCCTTACTCACAGTTCGTTACCACGAACTGTTTGATAATCGTTACCACGATTATCCTAGTATAGAGTCTGGATTCTTGATCAGCTTGATACATGGTGAATTTTGTCAGTTCAGAGTTCAGAAAATGTCTATGCATGAGAAGGAGAAATTTAAGTAAGTAGAAATTTAAGGTAGGTTAATGTAGCTACATATATATATATATATATATATATATATATATATATATATATATATATATATATATATATGTGTGTATATATATATATATATATATATATATATATATATATATATATATATATATATATATATATATATATATATATATATATATATATATATATATATATTTTATTTATATATATATATATATATATATATATATATATATATATATATATATATATATATATATATATATATATATACATATATATATATATATATATATATATATATATATATATATATATATATATATATATATATATATATATATATATGAGTAAGACTAAACTGATGAAACTTATATTTTTTTAAATTGAGCATAGAAACTTGATTCTTTTGATGTATCTATTGGTATCAAAATTCCGTTTTTAAAGTTTCGGTTACCATTAAGCCGGGTCGCTCCTTACTCACAGTTCGTTACCACGAACTGTTTGATATCTTCATACTATATATATATATATATATGTATATATATATATATATATATATATATATATATATATATATATATATATATATATATATATATATATATATATATATATATATATATATATATATATATATATATATATATATATATATATATATATATATATATATATATATATACCTGTGTACGTGTAAAATTGAATTAATGCTGAAAAACCACATGAGATGAATTCAATTTGTGCTATATAGGCACTTATCTCTTATACCCACCTCACTCAAGAAGTGAAATTAGGTTAATCCTAATGAAATATACTTAAGTATGATTAAAATATAATACTAAAACACAAATTTGGGCCATTATTTGAACGTTAAGGGGTGGGGCTGGGGTTGGTAGTAAAGTGTTGCGGGCCTGCTTGCAAAATGTGTTAGCTACAATTCTTTTGCATATTATGAAGTAAAAATTGTTTTTAACTTCAGGTTGTCCAGCCAAAGAATCGAAAAAAATGTTTCAGATTTTTTCAGAAGATAGAATATATTTCTAGTTAAATATTTAACAAAAAAATTTTAGAAAAGAAAGGAATAAATTTCTATTAAACAGATAGTTTTGTGCTTTTGTAATTACAAGCTTACACCTTTTTTCCTATATAAAGCGAGTTTTTAATTCTATAATTTTTCAAAGATGCCTTATGAGTGGATCCTAGTAAAAATTTCAGGCATTTGAAATATGCAGCTTTAATTTGAGAATAACTAGAAAGATGAAAAGTTTTTAAAATTACTGCCAGAAAGCTCATCTTTGAGAGAGCAATCAATTGATAAAGGTTAGCTAAGAAATCAATCCTCATGCGACCATACAGATGAACAAAAGAACCGAATATCATTGAATTCTATACATCTTCACCTCCCTATGGTCTGAAATTATCTAATTTTTCCATTAAAAGGTGCATTTTTCTCATTTGGACAACTCAGAAACAATGGCAGATCTGGGATTTGGGAGGGGGCTGCTTGCTTATTGAATAAACTTATACTCTGCGAGAGGTGTCTTTTTTCCTTCTTCTCTTATGCTAATTCTTATTCTGTAATTCTGATTTATCATTCTCATTATTATTTATATCATTGCAACCGCAGGAGTGTCAAGAGTTAAACTCACACCGCTCCATGCAATTAGTAATGATATGCTCTACAGGTGCTGATACTTGTGCTGTCATAAATGGCATCAAATCGGGTATCGAATGTTTCATCAAATTTTGACTCTGAATTTGATGTAGGCCTTCCATTAAAGAAGGTTAAATTTTGGGAGCAACATGGGACCTAGAATAAGGGAGCAGATACAGTTACCTGTAGTTACTGCAAAAAAAGACGTAAATTCAACAAGGGGGTCTGCAACGTCGTTTAAAAATCACCTCAAAAGTAAGCACAAAATTCCTGAACAACCTAAAACAAATACTGTTCCCAAGAAGTCATATCCTACAGCCTTGCCTGAGCTCAGTACGCCAAGCAAATCACGCAAATATTGCGAAACCACCCAAACTCAAGTTAAAGCCACAGCAAGCAAAAATAGTGATATAAGAAATTATTTGAATTCTAAAAAGCAGCAGCAGCTGAAGCTGAACAAGTTATACAGCAAAACAATTTGTATTGACAAGCTTCCTATTTCAATATTTGAAAAACTGGGAGTAAAGGGTCTAATTTCTAAGCATACTGGAGGTCTTACTGGCCCCTCAGCTCGTACTGTTGCAAGACATTTTGTTAGTAGAAGTGATCCTAAAGGTACAGAACGAAAACCCCTGCTGCAATCTACAATTTAGTTTAATGCTGACGGGACATAATTTATTCAAAGATTATCGATCGAGTCTAATGGGGGTCAAGGTCAATCGATCTGTTGTTGTTGTTGTTTGGTCACGTGTAATGACATGAGGAGTGATTTACATAATCGATTGGAGAATTATTGATTCACGAGCATGGGGAATTATGAAACAATACGGTCATAGAGTCCCTAGGGAGAAAGATTACGTAATCGCTCAATGACCTCTTTTTCCAAGGTCGATTTATTTGATGTTTCTATGTGTAATAGCTCCGGGGCGAAGGTTGCACATGCGCATTGAATTCTAACGGGAACAATGTTATTGATCTAGGACTTGAGGGGGAAGTGAATTTCCGAGAACTTGATTGCGTAATCAAAGTGTGTCAACAACAACAACAACGACCTTGACATTCACTGAGAGCGTGCACTTACAACAACAAAAACCCGGAATTTGGAACACCTATGCTGTCGACCTCAATTCACCTATCGTGAATCAATAATTCCCCTTAGAAAACAACAAATTAATTTCCCCTTTCTTGAAAGATCAATCAATCAATGACATCATCTGTCAGACTTTAAAAATTTTCGCCTAGAAACATTTCTCCAGGAATAGATTCAAATCATTAATGTCTTTACCTCGGGAACAGTTCTACTGGTCGAACTCCAAAGGATATTAATAACCAAAGGCCATGGAAACAATTAGGCAAGAAACATCTTAGCGATGAATTGTTTTAGCGCGCGAAAAGGTTTCCTATTAATTTGAAATGCGTTTGCGCAGAGATGCCAATAACAAAGGAACACGCTGAATTTGCGTTTAGTGATTATTTGGGCGAAACCGTTTTAGACAGGTTATGGAACTATTTCGGCGAAACAGATAGAGACATTTTAAAAGAAGATTTTTGAAGAGATTTTAGAAGAGAATTTGAGTGTGGTCGTTATAATACACAAGTTTCATTTGAACAGTGTTGTGAGGTCCTCTAACCCAACCCCAAAGGGTTCCAATCCTCCTACCCCAACCCCGAAGGAAGCCCCCGGTCCTCAAAAGCCCCCCAAGCTCCCAAAGGCCCTCCACCGGTCCCCAAATGTCCCCCAGGCCCCCAACGGCCCCCCCGGCCCCCCAAAGGCCCATCGAGCTCCCAAAGGACCAACGGGGTCCCAAAGGCCCTCCACCGGTCCCCAAATGTCCCCCAGGCACCCAAAGGCCCTCCCTGTGCCCCCCCCAAAGGCCCATCGAGCTCCCAAAGGACCAACGGGGTCCCAAAGGCCTTCCACCGGTCCCCAAATGTCCCTCCGGACCCCCAAAGGCCCTCCCTGTGCCCCAAAGGCCCACCGGTCCGCAAATGTCCCTCCGGACCCCCAAAGGCCCTCCCTGTGCCCCAAAGGCCCTCCATGTGCCCCCATTCAATTATCAGAAAGTATTGTGACACAATGGATAGAACATATGAAATTATTGATGAACTTGAAGCCTTGGCAGCCACAATTAGCAATGTAAGTTCTGTTTTCATTTTTTATTTTCAAAATAAAATTGTTTTCCGTGGTCACCCTCACACACACACACACACACACACACAAACTTACACAAACACACAAAAAACTTATATCCACACGCAAAAGCTTAGACACACAAAAACTTACACACACACACAAAAACTTACACCCACACGCAAAAACTAAAATTCACACACAAACTTAAATGCACACAAAAACTTACACACACACACAAAAACTTACACACACTCACAAAAACTTACACACACACACAAAAACTCACACACACACAAACGAAAACTTACACACACACGCCAAAACTTACACACACACACAAAAACTTACACACACACACACACACACACACACAAACTAACACATGCACACTAAAACTTACAAGCACACAAAAACAAATACACACACACAAGAAAACTTACACACACACGACAAAACTTACACACACAAGAGCTTAGACACACAAAAACTTACACACACACACACACTAAAACTAACACACACACTCAAAAACTAACACACACACACACACACAAAAACTAAAACAATCACACGAAAACTTAAAAGCACACAAAAAATTAAAGGCAAAAAAAAAATTACAAACACACACACACAAAACTTAAACACAAACACACACACACACACGAAAACAAACACACACACACGCCAAAAAAAACACACACACAAAAACTAACATACACACACACATACACAAACACACAAACTAACACATTAACACAAAAAAAACTCACACACACACGCACAAAAACTTACACACACACACACGAAAATTTACACACACACGCCAAAACTTACACACACAAAAAATTACACACACACACAAACTTACACACACACACAAACAAACAAAACTAACACACACAAAAACTTACACACACACATACACACACACACACACACACACACACACACACAAACTTACACAAACGCAAAAAACTTACAAAAAACTTATATCCACACGCAATAGCTTAGACACACAAAAACTTACACACACACACGAAAACTTACACACACGCACAAAGAGCTTACACACACACACAAGACTTACACACACACACACGAAAACTTACACACACACACGCAAAACTTACATGCACAAACTTACACACACACACACACACAGACACACACACACACACACACACACAAAAACTTACACATGCACACGAGAACTTACATGCACACAAAAACTTACATGCACACAAAAACTTACACACACACACACACAAACACACACACACACACACACACACACTAAAACTCACACACAAACACCAAAACTTACACAAACACAAAAACTTACACACACACACACACACACACACACACACACAAAAACATAAACAACAAAACCAAAAAACACACAAACACACGCACAAAAACATACACACACACACACACACGAAAACTCACACACACACTCCAAAACTTACACACACAAAAACTTACACACACACACACACACACACACACACACACAAACATACACACACACACAAACAAAAACTTACACACAAAAAAAATTACACACACACACACACACACACACACACACAAACTTACACAAACACACAAAAAACTTATATCCACACGCAAAGCTTAGACACACAAAAACTTACACACACACACAAAAACTTTACACCCACACGCAAAAACTTACATGCACACAAAAACTTACATGCACACAAACTTACACACACACACAAAACTTACACACACGCAAAAAAACTTACACACACACACACAAAAACTAACACACACACACACGAAATATGACACAAACACGCAAAAACTTGACACAGACACGCAAACACACATACACACACACACACACACACAAAAACTAACACAGGCTCACGAAAACTTACATGCACACAAAAACTTATACACACACACAAGAAAATTTACACACACACGACAAAACCCACACACACAAGATCTTAGACACACACAAACTTACACACACACACACACACAAAAACTTACACCCACACGCAAACACTTACACACACTCACACACAAAAACTAACACACACAAAAACTTACACACACACACACACACAAAAATTTACACACACACTCAAAAACTTACACACACACACACAAAAACTTACACACACACACACGAAAACATACGCACACACAAAAACTTACACACACGCACAAAAATCTACACACACACAAAAACTTACACACACACACACACACACAGACACACCCACACACACGAAAAATAATGCACACACACGAAAACTACCATATCACAGTTACATTGTCTTAATTTTTCAAATTTCATTTTGAATTTCTATCGTGAAATGCAAGAGTTGGAATATTTCAGTAGTGACTTGCTGTGCTTTACCTTCTCACAGTTACCTTCTCTTGATTTTTCGAAGTACATTTTGAATTTCTGTCATGAAATGCAAGAGTTGGAAAATTAGGGTGTTAGTCCACCAGCTCAGTATTGGGGACCCAGTCCACCAGCCTGAACGGTGGAAATTCACTAGCTCAGAATTGGGGTCTCAGTCCACCAGCCTGAATGGTGGAAATTCACTAGCTCAGAATTAGGGTCCCAGTCCACCAGCCTGAACGGTGGAAATTCACTAGCTCAATATTGGGGTCTCAGTCCACCAGCCTGAATGGTGGAAATTCACTAGCTCAGAATTAGGGTCTTAGTCCACCAGCCTGAATGGTGGAAATTCACTAGCTCAGAATTGGGGTCTTAGTCCACCAGCCTGAATGGTTGAAATTCACATTAGACGAGGTTACGTGCGCACACACACACAGAGAGAGACGACTAACACACAGGGACAACACACACACAAAGAGACGACACCTAACCTTTTCCGGCGAGTATGGTTAGGTTAGGTTAGGCTAGATTAAGTTATGGTTAGGTTAGGTTAGGCTACGTACGCGCGCGTACGTAGGCTAACCTAGCCTAACCTAACTTAACCTAACCTTAATCTAACCTAACCTAACCTAATCATACACCTAACTTTTTGCCTGTCTTTCACCTAACCTAAGCTAACCTAAGTGAAGCGTACGTAGGCTAACCTAAGTTTAAGTTTTAAGTTTGTGTTTAAGTTTTGGTTAGGTTAAGTTTAACCTAACCTTAAGTTTGTGTAAGTTTTTGTGTGCATTTGTAAGTTTTGGCGTGTGTGTGTGAGTTTTCGTGTGTGTGTGTGTGTGTGTGTAAGTTTTGTGTGTGTGTGTGTGTAATTTTTTGTGTGAATTTAAGTTTTTGTGGGAATGTAAGTTTTCGTGTGCATTTGTATGTTTGTGTGTGTGTGTGTGTGTGTGTGTGTAAGTTTTTGTGTGTGTGTGTGTGTAAGTTTGTGTATGTAAGTTTTGGCGTGTGTGTGTGTAAGTTTTCGTGTGTGTGTGTGTAAGTTGTTGTGTGTGTGTGTAAGTTTTTCTGCGTGTGTGTAAGTTTTTGTGTGTGTGTGTAAGTTTTTGTTTGTCTAAGATTTTGTGTGTGGATTTTTGTTTTTTGTGTGTTTGTGTAAGTTTTTGTGTGTTTGTGGGTGTGTTTTTGTGTGTGTATTTGTTTGTTATTTTTTTTGTGTGTAATTTTTTGTTGTGTGTGTGTGTGTAAGTTTTTGTGTGTGTGTGTGTAAGTTTTTGTGTGTGTAAGTTTTTGCTTGTGTGTGTAAGTTTTAGTGTGTGTGTGTGTGTGTGTTTGTTTGTGTGTGTGTGTAAGTTTTTGTGAGTGTGAGTTTTTTTGTGTGTTTGTTATTTTTTTAGTGTGTGTGTTAGTTTTTTTGTGTGTGTGTGTGTAATTGTTTTTTTTTCTTTTCTTTTGTGTGTGATTGTTTTTTAGTTTTTTTTTAATTTTTATTTTGTTTTTTTCTTATATTTTTTTTGATTTTAATTTTTCTTGTTAGTGTGTTATTTTTTTTTTGTGTGTGTGTGTGTTTGTTTGTGTGTGTGTGTGTGAGTTTTGGCGTGTGTGTGTAAGTTTTCGTGTGTGTGTGTGTAAGTTTTTGTGTGTGTGTAAGTTTTTGTGTGTGTGTGTTAGTTTTTGTTTGTGTGTGTAAGTATTTTTGTGTATAATATATTGAGTGTTGATATAATTTTTTGTGTGTTTGTGTAAGTTTTTTTGTGTGTGTGTGTGTGTTTATGTGTGTGTTTGTAATTTTGTTTGTGTGTTATTTTTTGGTTTGTGTGTTTTTTAGTTTTTGTGTGTGTGTGTGTGTTTGTGTAATTTTTTGTGTTTGTAAGTTTTGTCGTGTGTGTGTTTGTTTTAGTGTGTGTGTGTGTTAGTTTTGTGTGTGTGTGTGTGTGTGTTATTGTTTGTGCGTGTGTTTGTGTGTGTTTTTTTGTATGTGTGTGTGTGTGTGTGTTAGTTTTTGTGTGTGTGTAAGTTTTGGGGTGTGTGTGTGTGAGTTTTTTTTGTGTTCTTGTGTCAGTTTGTGTGTTTGTGTGTGTGTGTGTGTGTGTGTTAGTTTTTGTTTGTGTGTTAGTTTTGGCGTGTGTGTGTGTGATTTTTCGTGTGTGTGTGTGTGTGTGAGTTTTGTGTGTGTGTTTGTGTTTATTTTTTTTTGTGAATGTAATTTTTTTTTTGCATTTAATTTTTCTTGTTATTTTTTTAGTTTGTGTGTGTGTGTGTGTGTGTGTAAGTTTTTGTGTGTGTCTGTTTGTGTAAGTATTGGAGTGTGTGTGTAAGTTTTAGTGTTTGTGTGTGTGTGTATGTTTTAGTGTGAATGTGTAAGTTTTTGTGTGTTTAAGTTTTGGCGTGTGTGTGTGTTAGTTTTCGTTTGTGTTTGTGTAATTTTTGTGAGTGTGTGTAGGTTTTTGTGATTGTGTGTGTGAGTTTTTTTGTGTTAATTTGTGAGTTTTTGTGTTTGTGTGTGTGTGTTTCTGTGGAAGTAGTTGTGTTTGTGTCAGTTTGGGCGTGTGTGTGTGAGTTTTCGTGTGTTTGTGTGTGTTAGTTTTGTGTGTGTGTGTGTGTAAGTTTTTGTGTGCATTTAAGTTTTTGTGTGCATGTAAGTTTTCGTCTGCTTCCCAAATCATGAGTTTCAGACAACACACTCCTATGAGTGGCTAAGAAATCTAGCTCAGAAAAGTCAAAAATAGCAAATTAACCATCCCAAATCATAGGTTTCAGTCAACACACACCTACGAATGGCTATGAAATCCTGCTCAGAAAAGTCAAAAAATATCAACCCACACACCCCCAAATCATAGGTTTCAGACATCACACACCTACGAAAGACTAAGAAATCGGGTTCTGAAAAGTCAGAAATAGCAAATTACATATCCCAAATCATAGGTTTCAGACAACACTCACCTATGAACGGCTAAGAAACCTAGGTCAGAAAAGTCAAAAATAGCAAACTAGTCATCCCAAACTATATGTTTCAGACAACAAACACCTATGAAAGGCTAAGAAATCCAGCTCAGAAAGGTCAAAAGTAGCAATCCACCCACCCCAAATCATAGGTTTCAGACACTACACACCTATGAAAGACTAAGAAATCCAACTCATAAAAGCCTGAAATAGCAATCCCACACATCCCAAATCATAGGTTTCAGACACCACACACCTACGAAAGACTAAGAAATCCGGTTATGAAAAGTCGGAAATAGCAAATTACACATCCCAAACTATTGGTTTCAGACAACATTCACCTACGAAATACTAGAAAACCTTAGCTCAGAAAAGTCGAAAATAGCAAATTAACCATCCCAAATCATAATGTTCTGACAACACATACCTATGAAAGGCTAAGAAACCTAGCTCAGAAAAGTCGAAAATAGCAAACTACACATCCCAAATCATAGGTTTCAGACACTACACACCTATGAAAGACTAAGAAATCCAACTCAGAAAAGCCCGAAATAGTAATTTACATATCCCAAATCATAAGTTTCAGACAGCATTCACCTAGGAAATACTAAGAAACCTTAGCTCAGAAAAGTCTGAAATAGCCAACTACTCATCCCAAACCCGAAGTTTCAGACAACAAACACCTATGAGTGACTAAGAATCCTAGCTCTGAAAAGTCCAAAAAGCAACCTACACCTCCCAAATCAGGTTTCGTGAAATATACTAATTGCTTCCTTTTTTGAATCTGAGAATTACGGCTCACTGAGCCCTTCAAAAGCCGGCCTATATAAACCGGCCTAATTTCTTATTTTTAGGTGTTTCTGTTCTTTTCTGGTTTTAATCTGCATTGTGCACGCCTTGTTTGATGCATTTAAAGTATTAACGGTATTTTTTATCTTTCCATATCCTTTTACGATAGCTGGTATTTATCACACACCCAGAAAAAACAGCCAACGGAAAATAACCCCCACGGAAAATATCCCTGAGAAAAGACATGGGAAAATACCCCCTCCCTCCACCGAAAGATATGGGAAAAATGCTATTCAATTTACGCATAATAAAGCAATGTATCTTTTTCTTAAACTCACCCCCTTACTTTTCACGCGAAGAAACAGTTTGTTTTCACCTTACAATGATGGCGATAGAATTGAGGCATGGCCCCCTCCCCCTTTCGCCAATGTCCTAAATATATTGTTAGATCTTAATTTGAAAATAACGAGATTTCACCGGTTCTCCAAAATAGCACATTGCGTCTGTGCCTAATTATTACAATTGCCTCAAAGGGTTTTAATTTTGACGGAAAAACAGTTCCTTTTGACTTTGGCTGCTGCGTTCGTAAACACAGAGGGGAACGGGTGACAGCTAATTATAGGCCTCGTGCCGGAGAGCCTTGTGTCAAAACCAGGTTTGGTTAATAACAACAGTGACGGAAGTCAATGATCGCTTTTAGCTAGGATATAGACACTTAAAATTGCATAAATTTAACGAAAGAAAATTATTTCTTTTTGCTAGAATTAAGGTCGTAAACAGAGGGGGAAGGAAGGATGGGGTTTACGTAACGAAAAAAGAACGTATTTTACACTTTTTATCGAGTATAAACATCATATAGGGACGTTTGTATAGGGGGGGGGTTTACCCGAATAGAGTAGAGGGTGACCACGGAAAGCAATTTTATTTTGAAAATAAAAAATGAAAACAGAACTTACATTGCTAATTGTGGTTGCCAAGGCTTCAAGTTCATCAATAATTTCATATGTTCTATCCATTGTGTCAAAATACTGTCTGATAATTGATTGGGGGCACTTGGAGGGTCTTTGGGGCACAGGGAGGGCCTTTGGGGGTCCGGAGGGACATTTGGGAACCGGTGGGCCTTTGGGGCACAGGGAGGGCCTTTGGGGGTCCGGATGGACATTTGGGGACCGGTGGAGGGCCTTTGGGACCCGGGTGGTCCTGTGGGAGCTCGATGGGCCTGTGGGGGGGGCACAGGGAGGGCCTTTGGGTGCCTGGGGGACATTTGGGGACCGGTGGAGGGCCTTTGGGACCCCGTTGGTCCTTTGGGAGCTCGATGGGCCTTTGGGGGGCCCGGGGGGACAGTTGGGGGCCTGGGGGACATTTGGGGACCGGTGGAGGGCCTTTGGGAGCTTGGGGGGCTTTTGAGGACCGGGGGCTTCCTTCGGGGTTGGGGTAGGAGGATTGGAACCCTTTGGGGTTGGGTTAGAGGACCTCACAACACTGTTCAAATGAAACTTGTGTATTATAACGACCACACTCAAATTCTCTTCTAAAATCTCTTCAAAAATCTTCTTTTAAAATGTCTCTATCTGTTTCGCCGAAATAGTTCCATAACCTGTCTAAAACGGTTTCGCCCAAATAATCACTAAACGCAAATTCAGCGTGTTCCTTTGTTATTGGCATCTCTGCGCTAACGCATTTCAAATTAATAGGAAACCTTTTCGCGCGCTAAAACAATTCATCGCTAAGATGTTTCTTGCCTAATTGTTTCCATGGCCTTTGGTTATTAATATCCTTTGGAGTTCGACCAGTAGAACTGTTCCCGAGGCAAAGACATTAATGATTTGAATCTATTCCTGGAGAAATGTTTCTAGGCGAAAATTTTTAAAGTCTGACAGATGATGTCATTGATTGATTGATCTGTCAAGAAAGGGGAAATTAATTTGTTGTTTTCTAAGGGGAATTATTGATTCACGATAGGTGAATTGAGGTCGACAGCATAGGTGTTCCAAATTCCGGGTTTTTGTTGTTGTAAGTGCACGCTCTCAGCGAATGTCAAGGTCGTTGTTGTTGTTGTTGACACACTTCGATTACGCAATCAAGTTCTCGGAAATTCACTTCCCCCTCAAGTCCTAGATCAATAACATTGTTCCCGTTAGAATTCAATGCGCATGTGCAACCTTCGTCCCCGAGCTATTACACATAGAAACATCAAATAAATCGATCTTGCAAAAAGAGGTCATTGAGCGATTACGTAATCTTTCTCCCTAGGGACTCTATGACCATATTGTTTCATAATTCCCCACGCTCGTGAATCAATAATTCCCCCATCGATTATGTAAATCACCCCTCATGCCATTACACGTGGCCAAACAACAGCAACAACAGATCGATTGACCTTGATCCCCATTAGACTCGATCGATAATCCTTGAATAAATTATGTCCCGTCAGCATTAAACTAAATTGTAGATTGCAGCAGGGGTGTTCGTTCTGTACCTTTAGGATCACTTCTACTTTTGTTACAGTAAAGAAAATCAAGGTCAATCAGCTAAAAGCTGAACTACAGAAGTCAGGAAAGTGAATTTAACCCTAGACTGCTTGCCTTCAAGAACAGGGTGTGGCTTTATAGTTATTACAGCTCATTAAGTAATGAAAAATGCTGACGGGAAGCTCACTTTAGTACATAGAATCCTTGACTTTAAGTGACTAAAAGTTGCTCACACTAGCGCCAACATCCTTCGTGCAGTCCGTAGTAGCCTCCAGAAGTTCAGAATTCTACAGAAAGTCTACTTTGTAATTACTGATTCAGGAGCTAATATAGTAAAGGCCCTCAGAGACGGTAACATTATGCGAATCTCATGCTTTGCGCACAACCTGCATAATGGGGTATCTGATGCCCTTAAGCTATAGGATGCAGAAACCAGGAAGACTTAGTAGGCTAAGTTCTAACCAGCTGAGTAATTCCGGATCCAGTTCTGAATCTGATGATAACATTGATACTGCTGAACAAAATGACATTGAAGAAACGGGTTACACTGACTGCAGTAATGGCAGTAATAGTAGCTCGGAATCAAATGATTCAGAGGTTTACAGTGATTATGAGAACTCAGTTCCGAGACAATCAGGAGTTTCCACTGAAGTATTGACACTGGGAGCAGCACTGGTAAAAATACGAAAGCTAGTTAGAATACTGAAAGTGTCTTCCAAATCCCATGACCTCTTAGAAACTATCTGCAAGACATATAATCTTAGTCCATCCATCTCAAAGGACATGAATGTTCAATGGAACAGCACCCTTACTATGATAGAAATGTATTGTGCCCGTAAAGAACCACTGAGTGAGTTCTTCAACCGAAGCCTTCGTGACGCTTAAATCAGAGATCTCGAACTTAACAACAATAAATGGTCCATTGTGGAAGCTGTCATTGAGGCTCTCCGCCCGTTCAAATAGGCATCGGTGATAATTATATTACGGGAGGCAAAGTTGTTCTGATGATTAAAGGACTTCAGCTATTTTGTGAGACGCCAGATAGTAGGGCTATTGCTGAGTCAGTCAATGGCCTGAAGGAATTATAAGCTATCCAATTCAAGAGATATTTTTTTAACAGTCCTAGGTTTGATATGCTACTCTTCACAAGAGCTGGATTTTTTGACCCTGCAATTTACAAAAAAATGAACGTTATAGACAGAGATTCAGATTGTCAGTCTGTCTTCACTTCTCCAGCAGTTCATTTCCGAGAAGAGATATCCAGAAGAACCCCTTCAAATCCAATTGAACTCTGCATCTTTCCCAATTGACATCACTCCTATCAAGACAAAGACTACAGAAAAAGCATTACCAACTCCACATCAAGAAGACAACTTGTTTGCTAAGTTTCTCGACACGACTGGGCTTCGGAAGAACTCTTCAAATCAAAATGCTAGCAATATAAGCACTGCCCGGGCAGCAGCAGATATTATTAGGGCATATGAAGAGAGAGTTTCAGTGTTTTTGAGTGAGAGACGTATATCAGGAAAAAATAATTCTGATCCGCTAGAATTTTGAACTGACTATTTCTACACTTACCTAGAGTTAAGTGAAATTGCTTGTATACATCTCGAAGTGCCTGCAAATCCAGTTACCAAGTACGAGCACATTTAGTATTGCTGGGTATTTTACTCGAAAGCAGTGCTCACGAATGACTGCCAAGTCACTTGAAATTCGAATGTTTCTAAGTGATGTTCTGATTTATATGGTCATTTTGAATGTTTTATATTCGATTGAATGTTTTTATATTCTTTTTTATATTCGATCTTTTTTATTAATCAATGTTTGTCTGAAAAAAACCGGAAATATCTGTTAAAACGACCGTTAAAAAGAAAAAAAACGGGACGTTTCTGTTTTTTGGTAAAAAAAACAGAAAAAAAGAAACGGAATTCCGTGTTTTTCTCGTTTCTGTTAGAATCTGTTTCTGTTCCGTTTTTTAATTGCCGTTTTTTACCGTTTCTGTTTAAGCCAAAAACAAAACGGTGCCAACCTCTAACCTGAAGGCATTAAACCTGGAGTCATTGGTTGAATCGTATGGCAATATTCTTCCCGAACCAGACTGTCTTAAGCAAGAGATTGAGCTACGGTGCATCAAGTGGGAGAATGTTCCAGTATCAGAGAGGCCTATTTGTGCTGTGTCTTTGCTTCAGGCATGCGACGCCACCTTTTTTCCAAATGTTTTTTTTTCTTCTGGCTGTTCTTGCGACATTACCTGTTAGCACTGCTACTCCGGAAAGAAGTTTCTCAACGCTCAGAAGGCTCAAAACCTGGCTGAGAAATTCAACAGGAGAAGAACGACCGAGTGGCTTAGCCCTCCTTGCAGTTCATAGGGACGTTGATATCTGCCCTGAAAAGGTCACCAACATTTTTGCAGGGAAGAAAAATCGTCGCCTGGAGTTCGTTGCATAGATATTGGCTGTAATATTGGTTCGCTTCGCCCTTACTTTTAGCTAAAAAAAACAACTAAAAAATATATAGACTACTTCTAGTATTTGGCTTCTTTTTGTGTTAACTGTTTTTGCTGTATAAAAAAAAAAAAAAAATTATTAGTTTGTAGTTTTAACTGTATGTAAATACTTGTCTTGTTTTTGCGTTGATACCTTAGAAAAGAAAATGCCCCTTAAAGATACGAAAGTATGCCTAGTGGACGCGTCCTCGTTTGCAAGGGGCAGACTAACGGTATCGAGCTAATGTAATGTTGCTCGAGGCTATTAGACAAAGTCCATGGGAAAATCGGGTAGCCCCCCCCCCGAACAAAAATCCTGGATACGACCCTGACGTTTAGTCCTAAAATATTTGACTAAACGAAGGAACAATTACAAAGCTAAATTTTTAGGGCTTTAAGCACCTGTCCCCTTAAAAAAAAACAAAAAAAAACAATGACTCAATAGGATTTCCCATCAAAAAGAAAAGAGAAAAATCGGGTAGCCCCCCCCCCCCCCGAACAAAAATCCTGGATACGACCCTGACGTTTAGTCCTAAAATATTTGACTAAACGAAGGAATAATTACAAAGCTAAATTTTTAGGGCTTTAAGCACCTGTCCCCTTAAAAAAAAAAAAAATGACTCAAAAGGATTTCCCATCAAAAAGTAAAAAAAACAAGAAAAAACATGTCAACAAACAAATGAACAAATAACCAAATTTGTGTATAAGAACATGGAACGTCCAACATAGAGTTCTTACACATGCTGAATTTTATGGTACAACTTTCATCAAGACAGAACACATTTTTGAGGGTGCTTTCTCCGTTTTTCTAAAACCATGCAATTTTTCTTGCACTAGCAAATTATAATAATAATTATAATAATAATAACATAGGAAACTAGTAAATTATGAATGGGTACTTCAAACTTAATAAATCTTAGCTACTTGGAATACTGTAAAAATAAATTACTTTGATGTATGTGCGGTCGTCGAACTCTATTTTTAAGATTTTGGGTACTATTTTTACGGGTCACTCTTTACTTATTGTTTCACTACAAATTGTTTGACAACAAATATATTCATCCATTATTTTTCTTATTTAAACGTCGGACGAATCAGTTAATATTGACTTTCTTTTCCTTCGATTTCTCTCAGAGTTGATAATGAACAAAAGACCAGCAGAAGGACAAAAAAGTAAACTAGAATAAAGTTTCTCCTACGAATAGGTTTCCTTTTGATCCTGCCCGTTTTAGCCACAGAATAAAAAAAAAAAAAAAACAACTAAAAGACATTTCCTCCTGCGAATAGGTTTCCTTTTGATCCTCCCCGTTTTAGCCACAGAATAAAAAAAAGTAAACTAGAAAAGATTTTCTCCTACGAATAGGTTTCCTTTTGATCCAGCCCGTTTTAGCCACCATGAGGAGATATTTATACAACTAATCAGCTAGCTTAGCCCTGGAACACTGTTGACACATCGTCCTAAGTGACTTACAGTTTAGAGCAACTTAATCCCATTTCCAGTCGCGTTACTTCAATGCCAAAGCTTAAACAAGCAATTTTCGGAAAATCTCCAGTCCCTGGAACGAGCGAAAAGCAGTGTTTACTTTAGAGCTTATACTGTGCTCTTGATGAGAGGTAATTTAATTTGCCCCAAGACTAATCAAATGAGTGACGATCAAGCTTTAAGAGACAAAAACTTAACGTGGAGCACAGGGAGACGTGCAGAGTATTCCAGAATTCGGTAAGAATTTGTAATCAATCTACACCGCTGTCAGTAAAACTAGCAACGAAAATTTAGAATCCTTATAAAAACATTTTTGTTTCCAAGAAAATAACTTCTTTTATTTACAGTTTTTGGAAATTAGCTAAGAGTTACTGGTTCCACTGTTTTTTGTTCAGTAACCAGAATTCAAATTTATTTTTGAAGAAAATAGCATTATGGTGTTTACAGGGACGTACCAAGGAATTGGGGGCCTTTGACTCGTTCAACATCAGGAATCTAGGGATTTTGTTAATTTTTTCTTGTACTTTGCTCGTTGTTTTTAGGGTTCTCTTTGAATCTGCACTCTCCCCCTGCAACAATATCTTTAATGCATGCCTAGTGCCTATGGTTACTTCAACAACAAAAATGTCACTAGACATAATTTTGACATCATGATTATTTCATATTCTTTCATTTAATAGGCTTATTTGCTAATCTTAAACTTATATTACGAATACATATATATGCTGCCACTAGACTGAAAACTAAATGTATTTTGGATAGTTTTTCTTTTTAGTAAGGTTAAACAAATTACGATGCGAGTGAAATGTTCAGGGGAAAAAGGTATAAAAACTTTTCAGTAACCAATCTAGCTTCATTATTAAAAGTAACACAGATAATCACCAATGCTGTCTCCCAATCATTAAAAAAATTCGAAAAAGGAAGTTTTCAAAGAAAAATAAAGAGCCACATTAAACTTAAGACCATGAGAAATAAAATCCTATAATAAATTCAAACTCACTACGATTAGAAACTACTATTAAAGACAAATGGAACTCAAGATTGACATGAATAAAAAAAATGATCAAGTTAAACATAAAGATAGCAGATATTGATTAATATGAATAGATAAATCTTGTAACGAGCAAAAGTAAAATTGAATATTCAATTTCAACTTCAAACGAACTAAAATACTACAAACAAGAGTTTGGCTACTGCCTCCTTTCCCCTTCCCTAGCCGTTCAAGTTCTAAAGCCTAATGCGTCATTTGCGTTTTATTGAAAACTATATTTATTCTCGACCGTGTGGTTTAATTTCTTAAAACATTGAAGACAAATAAAAATACATAACTATAATAATCAAGATGACTGATAAGAGCTAATGAAAACAAATTGAATGTTTAATATTTTCTTTGAAATTGAAATCTATTGAATGTTTAATAGATTTCAAAGAATTCAATTCTTTGAAATCTCAGCAATTCAAAATTTCATTTCATTATATTTTATTTTTCAGTGTTACAAATATAAAAGAATTTTTAGCAGTTATTTTATTTTCAGTAAACCGTGAATGACGCAATAGGCTTTAGAACTTGAACGGCTAGGGAAGGGCGAAGGCGGCAGTAGCCAAACTCCCGTTTGCAGCAATTTGTATTCGTCTTAAGTTTAATTTCAAATTTCAATTTAATTTTTACTCGTTTTAAGATTTACTTAATCATCTATATCAATAACTGCTATTTTTATGTTTGATATGATCATTTATTTTTATTTCTGCCCGTTTTGAGTTTTATTCATTTTTCGATAATAATTTCTGGTCGTTTTAAATTGGATTTATTATAGGACTTTGTATCTGCTGGTCTTAAGTTTAATATTTATTATTAAAATAATTTTTGTTCATTTTTTATTGAAGAAACTTTATGATTGGTTGATATATTGAATATTACTCGAGTTTTTTACGTCTTCCGCTTAAGAATAAAAAAAAAACCGATTCTAGCCTAAATTCTAGATGGTGATCGGAGCGTTGGCTTTAATTGAATTCAATATAATTGTATAATAGAATTATATATAATATAATTGTATGAATCTCGTTAAATTTGAAATCAAGGTTTGAACCTTGTCCAACCATAGGACCTAATTAGAGATAATATATTCAAAAAAATCCTCCTGAGAGATTGTTCAAAATATTATATTTGAATGGAAACAGAATAGGACAATGAATATATATCAGAGACATCACTCAGCTCTCTTGGTTTTTGACTCTTTTATATGTGAATTTGACACGAGCGTTTGATAGGTGTAGTATAGAACGAATATCATCCTGACAATCTGAATGCAAAAAATGTTTATTGGTGGAGTTCAAAATCCCTCTCAACATACCCTGGAATTTAAACTTTAATATCTGATCATTCCGGCAATGGACCTCTTGGGTTATTACCAAAATGAGAAACCCTTTTGGCAACCTGGATACAAGTAAGTTTCTTTTGATTTATTTCAACATCCCCCTTAACCTTCTCTGAAAGCTTCAACTTAATACCCTTAACTGTCCCTGACATATTGTCCACATCATTTAACAAAATAGATGTAAATAGTATATGATTTATTTCAGCATCCTTTGAAAGTTTCAAACAGATACCCTTAGTCGATGGTAAGATATTGCAGATACGTTCTTTTGGCAACCGAGATTCACTTAGTTGTATTTAGATTCTGTTTAACATCCCCATCAAAATTCTCCGAAAGTTTCAACTTAATAGCCTTAGTTATTCCTGAGATATTGCAGACATGAAATTTTGACAACCAAAATCCATATGGCGTTCTTTGATTCAGTTCAATATCCCAATCGACATTTCCTGAGAGTTTCAACTACATAATCTTAGCTATCCCTGTGATATTGCAGCTACACGCATTGACAACCAGGACACGTATAGTGTCTTTAAGTTCATTATTGCCCCCGACGTTTTCTAAATGTTTCAGCTTGATACTGTTCTCTAATTGTTCTTGAAATATTGAAGATATGTCGTTTTGACAGCTACTGCTACTACTGCAACTATTATTACTACTGCTGCTACTACTTCTAAGGCTAAGCATATTAGAATAAGTTTCAGGGGATGTTGAGAGGATGTTGAACTAAATCCAACAGCATTATGTGCATGTACGTGGTCAAAAGGATGTATCAGCAATATCAGCAATAACTTCTGCTACTATGACTACTAATAGTGCTAATGGTAAGGGCATTAGTTTAATTCTCAGGGAATGGTGAGCGTGGTGTTGAACCAAATCAAAACACACTATGTGCATGTGGGTTATCAAAGGGGTGTGTCGGCAATATCTCAGCAACACCTTGGGGTATTAATCTGAAACTTCCAAGGCTACAAATATTACTTTCACTTTTACTTCTAATACTACTGCAGCTAATATTACTGTTGCTCCTGAACTAAATGAAAATAGTTTACGTGCATCCAGGTTGTCAAAATAAACGGGGTTGTCAAGATATTTAGGTGGGATAGCTTAGGACTGGAATAGGGTATATAGTAAAAACTTTATAACACAGTAGGCTTTACATTTAGGGAAGGGGGCAGTAGCCGAACTCTTGTTTTAGTGATTTCCGTTCGTTTTAAGCTTGATTTGAATATGCAATTTAAGTTTTATTCGCTTCAAGGTTTGTTTTTTCATTTATATTAGTATCCTACCTGTTGTATGTTTGTTTGCTATGATTCTTTATTTAATTTCTGTTCATTTTGGGTTTCATATATTCTTTACTAGTAAAATATTTTTGGTCGTTATAAGCTTGATTTATTTTTTAATAGTAATATCTGGTCATTTTGATTTCAATTATTATAGGTTTCTATTTTTGTTGGTCTTTAGTTTAGTATAGCCTTCACTTTTTTTTGAAAAACTTCTTTTTCCCAAAATTGTTTTTAATTAATTTCTGTTCGTTTTTAATTACCAAAGTTTCAACTTTTTCAAAACTCGATTGTTTCAATATCATATTTTTTTTCAACATCAAAGTTTCATCAAAGTAGGCTATAAAAACTAGTATCAAAATAACAATATCAAAGTAATAAATTATCAAAGTAAAGAAAGTATCGAAGTTTCAAAGTAAACGAAGCATCGAAGTAACAATAAGCAACTTGAATTACTTACAGCCCATCATCAGATTTTTCACATCACATTGTCATATTTTTTTTTAAACATCAAAGTTTCATCAAAGTAGGCTATAAAAACTAGTATCAAAGTAATAATATCAAAGTAATAAATTATCAAAGTAAAGAAAGTGTCGAAGTTTCAAAGTAAACAAAGCTTCAAAGTAACAATAAGCAACTTGCATAACTTACAGCCCTTGCCCCGTAAATCAGTAAATCCAAGTATCAAAGTAAACGAGGTATCAAAGTGGCAATAAGCAACTTGTGGAACTGACAGCCCTAGCCCTGAAAGCTGAGGGGTTTAACATGGGAAGCACAGTTATTTGGCATTTAGACTATTTTGAAAAAATAGCCATCTCAAAATTTTGACCGGATGCCTTTTGAGAAAAGGGGTAATAACTTTGAACAATAAAATCTTGACGGGATGTATTTGGGGAATAAAGGACGCAAGAGGAAGGGGCTGGTTACCCTCCGATTACTTTCTTAAAAAGACAATAAGAAATTTCCATTTGCAATCGGTTGATCCCCCTCCAAAGTTAATACGGCCACCCCTTCCAGAAATATCTTACATGTTAACAATAGGCAACTTGTATAAGTTAAAGCCCTTGCTCTGGGAGCTATGGGGGATTGTTCTACCTTTAAGTTATAATTATTTGAATTTTAGACTATTTTAAACAAAATATATACTTAAAAATTTTGATTGGATGTACTTGGAGAATAAAGAGCGCTGGAGAGGGGGGCTGGTTATCATGCAATCACTTTTGACTCTTAAAAATGGCACAAGAAATTTTGTTCCAATCGAATGAGCCTCCTCCAAAGTTTATACGACCACCTTCCATAAAAACTTTATATGTTAACGATAGGCAATTAGCATAACTTATAGCCCTTGCCCCGAGGGCGAGGGGTGGGGGGCTATCAAACCCTTAATCATAGCTATTGAAGGTTTTTACTGGTTTTTAACAAAATAGTTATCTCAAAATTTTGATCCGAAGCATTTGGAAAAAAAGAGTGTAGGGGGAGGGATGGTTGCCGTCCAACCACCCTTGACTGTCACTGTCGACTCTTCAAGTGGAGCTAGAACGTTCGATTTCCGATCAAACAAGGCTCCTCCAAAGCTTATACGACCATTCCTCCATAAAAAACCATATATGCCCCGGGGCATAACTTATAACCCTAGCACCCAGGATCTGGGGGTTGTGTCAAACCTGGAGGCAATGTTATATGATCTTTGGATTATTTTGGAGAAAATGGCTATCTCGAAATTTCAATCGGATTTATTTTCTGAAAAGGGGGCGTGGGGGAGGGCTAGATGTCCTCTGATCACTTTTGACTCTTCAAAAGTGAACTAGAGCTTTCAATTTTCAATTAGATAAGCCTTTTACAAAGTTTATACGACAACCCTATCCATAGGAACACTATTTGTCCCTGGGACATAATTTACAACCCTTTTCCCTGGGTTCTGGTGGGCTGCAGGAATTGCTATATGATCTCTGGATTATTTTGAACAAGATGGCTATGCAAAAATTTTGATCGGATATATTTGGATAAAAAGGGCCTAGGAGGGGGGCTATTTACCCTCCAATCATTTATTACTCTAAAAAGGAACTAGAACTTCCAATTTATACTCAAATAAGCCTCCTTCAAAATTTGTTACGACCATACTTTCCATAAAAACTAGATATGTCCCTGAGGCATAACTTATAACCCTTGGCCCAAGCTCTTGGGGGTTGTGTAAGCCCCAAAGGCATTGTTGTATGATCTTTGGACTATTTTAAACAAGATAGCTATATCAAAATTTCGATCGGATGCATTTGTTGAAAAGAAGGCTTGGGGGACCTGTTACCCTCTGATCACTTTTGTCTCTTAAGATGGGGAAATAAAAGTTTCCATTTCCAATCAAATGAGCCTCCTCCAAGGCTTTTGCGACTACCCCTTTAATAAAAACCCTATATGCCTCGGGCTCTACGGGGTTGTGTCAACCCCAGAGGCATTGTTACATGCTCATTGGACAATTTCGAAATGGCTCCCTTAAAATGTCGATCGGATACATTTGGGAAAAAGACGGCATGGAGGGGGGTGGCTGCCCTCCTATCACTTTTGACTCTTAAAAACGAACTAGAACTTTCAATTTCGAATCAAATAAGCCTCCTCCAAAGTTTATACGACCACTCCTTCCATAAAAACCTGATATGACCCTGAAGCATATCTTACAACCCTTGCCCCTGGTTTCTGGGGATTGTTTAAGCCCCGAAGACATTTTATATGATTTTTGGACTATTTTGAACAAAATGATTATCTGAAAATTTCGGTCAGATGCATTTGGGGAAAAAAAGACGTTGGGGAGAGTTAATAGGCCTCCGATCAATTTTGACTTTTCAAAAGGGACGGCCAGCTTTTCCATTAAAAGCTTATATGCCTATGGGGTATAAACTACAACCCCTGCCCCCAAGATCTGGAGCGTTTTGTCAACCCTGAAGGCATTTTTCAATATTCTCTGAGCTATTTCCAACAAAATAGGTATACCAAAATTTCGGTCAGACGTATTTGGCAAAAAGAAGACAGATGGAGGGGCTGTTGCCCTCCGATCACTTGTAACTGTTAAAATAGGGAACTAGGACTTTCAATTTCCAATCAAATGAGCCTCCTCCAAAGTTCATGCGACCACGGCTTCCATAAGAACCTTTTATGCCCCCGGGATAAAAGTTACAACCCTTGCCTCCAGGCTCTTGGTGGCTGTATCAACCCCAAAGACAGTGTTATATGATACATGGACAATTTTAAACAAAATGGTTATCTTAAAAATTTCGATTGGATGCATTTCGGGAAAATGGAGCGAGGGAGGGGGTTAGTTGCCCTCCTGTTACTTTTGAATCTTAAAAAGGAAACCAAAACTTTCAATTTTTAATCAAATGAGCCGCATTCGAGGTTTATATGACCACCACCTCCTCGATAAAAAAAAAACAACTTTACATGACCCGGGGCATAATCTACAACAATTGCCCAGGCTCAAGGGGTTATGTCGACCCCGAAGTTTCTGTTATCTGATCTTAGGACTATTTTGAACAAAACGGCTGCCTCAAAATGTTTATCGGATATATTTGGGGAAAAGAGGGCATAGGGGGGGGGCTTGTTGTCCTTCGGTCACTTTTGACTCTTAGAAAGGGCACTAGAACTTCCAATTTGCAATCAACTGAACTCCTCCGAAAGATGTTTTGAAAGAAAAATAAAGAACAATCCTAAAACCTAAAATTTCCAAACGTAAAGCCGTATATCGAGTCAAACTTAAAAAAAAAAACATTTCGAATTAATAAATGAAAAGCGAACTGAATTTAAAATGAATAATCAAGTCAAACTTCAATACAAACCTGGTCAAAATATACAGTCAACTCAAAACAGAGAGAAATTTCCAGAAATAGGGATGGGGCCATTGTAGTATGAAGCCCTCAAAAACACAGAATGTGAAGTGCACTTTACTATAGAAACTCTTCTAACGCATTTTTATTTAATAATTATTTATTGTCTTTAATCATTAGATTATTCTACGATTAAAAAAATCCTCAAAATTCCAGGTCTTTTTGTATTTTATTACAATATGAATAGGCAATCCAGTGCCTAAGAAAAGAACGATGTTGGCATAATTTCTTATTTATCTGTTTCATACCAGGGTACTTCGTATAGAAGGAGTTGACGTAGAAACTTCGAAAGGGGCTCCTTTCATTCGAAATTAAATTTTCTGGCGTCCTTTTAAGAATCAAAAGTTATTGGATGGCAACCAGCCACACACCCACGCTCATAATTTCCTCGAACATATCCAATCAAAGTTTTGAGATAGCCATTTTGTTCACCGTAGTTGAAAGGTCTAGTAATTATGTTTTTGAGCTTGATACCCCTCCCAACCCCCAGAGCCCTCAGGGTAAGGGTTATCACTTATAATAGTTGTTTATTATTGGCATATGAGGTATTTTATAGAAGGGGTGGGCCTTCATACTTCAGAAGGGCTCGTTCGATTGGAAATCAGAAGTTCTAGTGGTCATTTTAGGAGTCAAAAGTTGTTAGAAGGCAAAAAGCCCCTCCTCGGGGTCCTCTTTTCTCCAAATGCGTTCAATATAAATTTTTAGATAGCCATTTTATTGAAAACAGTCCAAAGATCACATAACAAGGCCTTTGGGTTTAAAAAAAACCCTCAGAACATGAGGGCAAGGGTTGTAAGTTATGCCCTGAGGGATACATAAGGTTCTTATGGAAGGGATAGTCGTATAAATCTTAGAGAAGGCTCATTAGATTTTAAATTGAAAGTTTTAGTTCCCTTATAAGAGTGAAAAGTGATGGAGGGCAACTAACCCCTCCTCGAAGTCGTCTTTTTTTTTAAGCATCTAATCAAAATCAGGAGATAGCCATTTTGTTAAAAATAGTCCATAGAACATATAACAACACCTCCAGGGTTGCCCCCCTCACAAACCAGGAGCAAGTGTTGAATAAATGTGCATTGTCAGTTTAATATACATATACTGATATTTAGTAATCAAAATGTTAGTATTATTTGATTTATTAAAGTTATAAAAGTAAAAACATTTATATTTTTTCAGTAAAGTGCAAATTTTGGTCTGGCCTTGTGAAGGCATAGGGGTTTTGAGCCCAACTTATGTTAATTTCTGCTTGTTTTGAGCTTGGCTCGATTATTTATTGTAATTTCTGTTCGTTTTGGGTTTCATTAATTTATCGATGCTGATTTGTGGTAGTTTCACGCTTGGTAGATTATTTGATTTTATTTTCGCTCATTTTTTGTTTGGTGGAGTTCTTTACTTTTCTTGGAAAAAACTCATTTTGTGGAAAAAGTTTATTTATTAATTTCTATTCGTTTTATATTGACACAGTCTTTTCAGGGAAAAAGAAAACAATAGGTTAAATATTTTCATTTTTTTTAAGAACTTATAGTTTGGCTTGATATTTGTATGCTGGAGAAATATTTTCAGCAATTTTTAACAATATACACCCTTTTAAAATTCTGGACACAAATAGGAGTGTTTAATTTAGTTTCATACCTCCTCTAGTTGACCTGAAATGGAAAACTTGATACTATTCGCAAAAAATCTGTTTACTTTCTTTGATAGCTTGGATACACTTACGCTATTTTGATTTGGTTAAATTTTAAGAGCAGAAGCAGCCCCGAAAGTTAAAACATAATACCTTCAGTCGTTCTTGGGATATATGTTAAATTTGAGTAAATATAATTAATAAAAATCAAAGAGAGGATTAGTGGCTATAGTAGACAACTAGTAAGTTGGCTCCTAGTTTCTCACTTGCTTGCACTATTTACAAGTAATATTTGACTAATCAACGAGTAAAAGAAACTGCCGAAACCTCTAAAAAGAAAAAAAAAACGTACCTAAATCTTTATCTCTTGGATGGTATGGAAAAGAGGTCTTTTTAAAATATAATACACAATATATGAGAATTTTTTAAATGCAAACCACGGGCTCTGAAGGACATTTAGTGGAACAGACCAGATATTTTTTTAAAACAAACATTCATTAAATTTGGCTTAGTAAGAACTTGTTTTATTTAATTTTCATTAAAAACAATTTTTGAAATTTTCCATAATTGTTTTTAATGAAAAGTAATCAGAGGATTAGTGGCTAGTGGCGATAGCTCTATAAAAAAAAAAACAAAAAAAAAACGCGCCTTGACCTCTACCTCCTGGGTGGTGTGGAAAAGAGGTCGTTTGAAAAAATAATTTTCTTTGAAATTTTTTTTAGTTTGAAGAAACATTGCCAAACAAAAAAAGAAGGCTGAAAAAGAGAACAAGGAGGTTGTCTAAAAAAGAGAAGCGAATCAGGAAGAGCTGGAACCAATCAGGAATCAAGTTTCACTATACTTCGTCCTTTTAAAGACATAGGAAGAAACCCAAGACGACGGTGACGACAACGTTCTTCTGTTCCAAAGACACAATCGCGAGGAAATTTCCTACGTCGTCACACTTGCCTGCAAGTTATTGTCTATTCCTGCAACTAGTGTGACCGCCAAAAGACTATTTTAGGTAATGAGCCTGTTAGTGACTATGATAATGACTTAGAAAAGAAATGGCATCAGTCCACACAGAGTGGACAAGTTAATTTTTATTCTCGATAACTATAGCCACATCCCGCAGTTCTAATATACTTCTGAAATTTGCCTGAAGGAGTTTTTTTTCGATGCACTAAAATTCAAAGATAAATGATGAATTCTGTGATACGGTATTCGAAGTTTTGTATACTGTAACTTTCGAGGAATAAAAATAATACTAATTTTGATTATTAATTCTGTTAGAAAAACATAGCTCTTAGATATTTCAACTATTCTACAAGGATTCTGAAATTCCACAGCCATTTCGTTTTTACCAGATTTCTACTTCTCTTGATGAATAATGAATAAGACCATCGTCCAGCCAGCGACTCGCAAAGTTTCTTCCTCATGAATAGGTACAATATCTTTTAGATAAAAATTGGATTTGAGGAAGACTAAAATCTATTCTATAAATTATATACAACAACTTTCTATATAAACCTTATATGCCCCCTGAGCATAACTTACAACCCTTGCACTGAGGGCTCTGTGGGGGTTATCATCCTAAAAGGCCTAATTTCCAAAACTTTCAACTACGTTGAACAGAATCGATATCTCAAAATTTTGGTTGGATGTGTTAGGGGAAATGGTGGGCGTGAGAGGGGCGTTAGTCGCTATCCAATCACTTTCAACTATTAAAAAGGCACTAGTCCTTTCAGTTTCCAGTTGAATGAGCCCTTTTGAACTTTATACGACAACGCTTTCAATAAAAACATTATATACCCCAAGGGTATAACTTGCAACACTAGACCTTTGGGCTCTGTGGGGGTTATCATCCTATAAGAAAAAATTTCCAGAACTTTCAACTACGTTAAAGAAAATGAATATCTCAAAATTTTAATTCGATCTGTTTGGAAAATGGTGGGCGTGAGAGGGGCGTCAGTCGCTATCCAATCACTTTCAACTATTAAAAAAGGCACAAGCCCTTTCAATTTCCAATTGAATGAGCCATTTTGAAGTTTCTACGACAGCGCTTTCAATATAAACTTAATATGTCCCCAAGGCATAACTTACAACCTTTGCCCTGGGGGCTGTGAGAGGGGGGAGTTGTCATCCTTAAAGATCTAAGTTCCAAAACATTCAGCTACAATGAATAAAATCGCTATCTAAAAATTTAGATTGGATGTCTTTGGGGAAAAGGTAGGCATGAGAGGGGGGTTAGTTGCCCTTTAATCACGTTCGACTATTAAAAAGGGTACTAGTCCTTTGTTATTTCAAATCGAATGAGCCCTTTTTCAAGTTTCTACGAAAAAGATTTCAATAAAAACCTTATATGCCCCCAGGGCATAACTTATAATCCTTGCCCTGAGGGTTGTGGGGGAGTGTCCTCCTGACAAATATGTTTTCTATCCGGAAGTCAACTATCCTGAACAAAATGGCTATCTCAAAATTTTGATTGGATGTGTTTGGGGGAATGATGGGGGGGGGGGGGGGGGCCAGTTGCCCTCCAATCAATTTCGACTCTTAAAAAGGGCACTAGCCACTCCAATTTACAATCGAATGAGCCCCTTTCGAAGTTTCTACGACAACTCCTTCGATAGGAAGTGCCCGGTTGGAGAAAAAAAAACACATTGTGCCCACATCGTTCTTTACTTAGGCAGCGCTAGCGCGCTGCCTATGATGGTGAACAAAATCTGTATCTAAAAATTTTGATCGGATGATTTTGGGAAAAAAGGGGTGGGAGAGAGGGTATAGTTGCCCTCCATTTTTTTGGTCACTTAAAAAGGGCACTAGAGTGTTTAATTTCCGTTCGAATGAGCCCTGTTCTGATATTCTAAGATTACTTGGTCGATACGACTACCCCTAAAAAAAAAAAAAATAAAAAAAATAAACACGCATCAGTGACCTATTTTTTCTGCCAAAAAATACAAAATTAAACATTTTTGCAGATATGAGCTTGAAAACTTTATAGTAGGGTTCTCCGATACGCTGAGTTTGATGGTGTGATTTTCATTAAGATCACTTGACTTTTACGGGGTATTTCCCCCTTTTTTCGAGAATCAGGACAATTTTCCCAGGCTCGTAACCTTTGATTTTTCAGATTAAACTTAATGTAATTTATATATTTGAAATCAACATAAAAAGCCGATTCTTTTGATATATATATATATATATATATATATATATATATATATATATATATATATATATATATATATATATATATATATATATATATATATATATATATATATATATATATATATATATATATATATATATATATATAAAAAATATATATATATATATATATATATATATATATATATATATATATATATATATATATATATATATATATATATATATATATTGGTATCAACATTCTGTTTTTTAGAATTTCGGTTTCTATTGAGCCGGGTCACTCCTTACTTACAGTTCGTTACCACGAACTATTTGATCAGTTATATCATACAGCACCAGGAGACTGAGCTTCACTTCAGATTTTTAGACATAAAAATGATATTCAGGGTAACCCCCCACCGGAAATGTATACTCCCCATACCGTGATTTGCACAAGAAAAACCTTTGTGTAATTTTTATAGATTTCTTTTTTTTAAACAAAGATAAAAAGGGGAAGATAATTCTCAAATTTTAGGAGTCAATTTTTTAATTCCATTTGGCATCCCTGGTAATTTTTAATTAATTTGAGGTTTTTGCCAAAATGATGCAGACAATTGTTAAGATTTTCTGGATATTTTTTGTCAAAGAATGTCCAAGGGGTAATTTAATAATTATAACTCTATTTAAGAATACTTCAAATTCAGAATACGGTCGCTATTTAAATGTGGGGAACATGTCGCAATATAATGTTACATGATCTGCGATAATGTTTTGACTTATCATGTACCTTTACTCAGGCAGCGCTATTGCACTGCCTATGATTTTACGATTGACGGCCCTTGGACACAGGGTCGAAATATCCACTAAATTGAATTCCACTGTCTCAAGAAAAATTTTCCCTATTGTTTTTAAGTGAGTTTGTTTTCTTATGGAAAGGCAGTGTGGTATTCATCGCTTTTTACACATTATGACCTCTGAAACTGGGAAGCCGAATCCGATAAATTATAATTCGATTGGCTATCTCATATTTTTTGCCCAATAGCCCAGTGGCGGATCCAGGGGGGGGGGGGGGGTGAGGGGTGATGGGGGGGGGGTGCGCCCCCACCCTAATGTAGTCTAAAGTAGTGTAATTTACTTAATTAACGCAAGTGTTTGTTAATTAAAATTACTCCTAACGCAAGTTTATCGGATAAACCTATTTTGTGCCCCCCCCCCCAAAAAAAAATTCCGGATCTGCCCCTGCAATACTCTTGATGGTAATAGCTGTGTTCGCCAATTTTGTTGGTTTCCGTAACAAATGGGGAAAAACAGTTTTGCTGTGGCGCAATATCTTTTCTTCCTTAACAGGACACTAAATTGTTGTTTTCATTCGAAGGAGTCCCCTACCGATATTTTATGACCTCTGCTTTGATGCAGTTACCTCTGGACCATTCTTCTCGGGAACATACAAATTTTATGTTTTTGTAGATTTGGACTTGAAACCTCAATTATGAAGCTTTCTAACATGCTGTATGTGACAACACAATTTTCATGAAGATAACTCTCTTTTAGAATCTTTTTCCTATTTTTTAAAACCATACAGGTTTTCTTAGCCAAACACATTTTGTTAAGTAAATTAAAACTGATTTGATTTAAAAAATCTAGAATAACTTTAAAAACAGACGCTTTAATACACATACTGTTGTCAGAATTACTTCTTTTAGAGTTTCAGTTAGTATTAGCACGGAAAAGTGTTACAGTTTGTTATCGCAAAAAGTTAGTTCATTGTCCATTCAAATTTCATTTTGCTTTAGCCTTGAAATCTTAAAACTATTTCCGATTGCGGAAATATTTCTTAATTATAATATTATTACTTTTTGCGGAGAATGTTCCCTTTTCTGCTTAATTACATCGTAAGACTCACCCAGCAAATGCATAGAAGGTTCTCAGGATCTAATTTCGTTTCAAAGGTTTTGGTAATCAGCTATTATGTAATTACTATTCCGCTTAGTCAGAATCCAAATATACTTTGCGCAGTTATTTACTTTTTCAAAGACCAATCATCACGCTCTTTGTTCCGCCCCAGTATAATTCCCATTGGCTCATGAGTACTTCTTCAGTTAAGAGTCTGGAATGTGGCATAATCGTCCAATTCCAAAGCCTTTCTGTAAGCCAAGCGATACACAATGGCTACTGATTCTTTCCGAATAGATTCCTTACTGGGATGCAAGAAATCAGATGACAGCTCATCAGAAAGGTCAGATTCTGAACTTGGAAGAAATTCTCAAACACCTAATTCTTCAAGGCAGATATGCTTATCACCAAGTTACTTTGAATCTAAAGAGGTGATTTTAAATGATGGATTATTTCTTCCGGAAAGGTGCGGATTCCAGTTTCAAAGAAATGGCTATCCACTGAGTTTTCCAGAGAGTATGCAGCAGACAATCACAGTTAATGACTACAGGGTAAGAATTTCGGCATTTGTTTATTTACTCCAGGTCTACTTCTTCATTAGGTTTAAAGGGGGGTGGGGGGGGGTGACCAAACCCTGAAATCTTGGTTTTTGAGTATAGTGCATTTTTCAAAGCAGTTTCCCAAGGAGTTGCACCCTCCTCCTCTTTGAATGCGTTCGCACTTTCGTTCAAGGTAAAATGTAGGCATCTTTCTTTATTTATAACTAATTTCTGTGTTTTTATTTATCGTTGTCTATAAGCGATTACTTTGACCTTCAGTTTTCATTATTTATCGCAAGGGTATGTTGGAAATATAGCTGATTTTGGTACTGTTCTAAAAACTGGGAAACACGCGAGAATACGACTCGAGAAAAGCAAACATCAGATAGCCACTACCCGGTAATTACCTATCTGACGCTGTATAAACAAGAGCTTCTCACTCCGGAAATTATATTTAAACTTTAGTTTTTGGGGTTTAGGGGGAAAAAGGTACCTAGGTTAGGTTCCGTATTTAATATATGCTCTGCTTTACCCCCCCACCCTAATCGGCAAATATATAGCCCAAATTTGCTCATAAACTATTATATTTACACCCTATTTTGTTTTATTTCATTAGCATTAACCAAACTTCACTTCTCGCGTGTTTCCCAGATTTTAGAACAGTACCCTGACTTTTACCGAGAGAAAAGGACATTGAAAACAAAAACGATGATTCGAAGAAAAAAAGACGATAAATTCGCTACCTACCTTTAATGCACGAATTCCAACTATCCAGCCCTTTTCTTCAAATAAAATTAAAAAGTTTGTTCACTGTTCACATGTTCACTGTTTCATAAAGCAGTTCTTTATATTTTTCAACACACCTTTCTTTTTAATAGAGCATAAAATAAAATAAAAAACTTTACGATAAAGTTAGACTCTTTCTTACAACTCTATTTTTTAAAACAATAAAAAACTTCAGCGTAAGGAGCGAGGTGTTGAGGAGGGGACAGCCCCTTTCATAATACGGAATAATTTCTGTTCGTTTAAATTTTTAATGTTGCTCCTTACTTTCAGTTAAAAAGAATTTGTTTTTTTTATTTAAGTTTTGAATGTTTTTGAATTAATGGAGATTTTGATTTTGACTCACCGTACACGAATAATTAAAAAAATTGCGCGCCAATTTTGCTCTTATTTGGGTAAATTATTTCTTGGAAAGATATTCAATTTAATTTAGGAACGTTTTTATTGGTACTAGGCGTGCGTTGCCAAACAATTCACTTAAGTACCAAGCTTTTGTATCCATATATTATTAATACGTATAGTAGTGTGTTCACCCCATAGTCAATACCTCTCTCTTTACACTGAAGTTCAAATTTTGTTCCCATTCCTTAAAAATTACCCCTTCATCACAAAGACCGTCAATTAGAATAAATAGCTCTTATGAAAGTACAACAAAAACTTTGGTTTTATGTCTAAGGCAAAGGCTTGGAGGCAGTCCTTATCATTTGCGTAATATGTGCAGCTTTCTGCAAGCCTTGATGTGGTATATCGCGATCATCTAAAACAATTGTTTTCTTTTATTTAATTTCCGATCGTTTTTTAAATAATGGTAAGACACATCCCGCCCCCGTTAGATCAATGTCCCTTTCCCCATGGAAAATTGCGTCACGGAAAGATCCTTTCACATAACCCCCGCCTCCCCCCCACTACCAGAAAACATCTCCCCCGAAAACGTCTGTATACTTCCCAATACCCAATACTATATATAAACATTGGGTAAAGTTCATAATTTTCAGCCCTCCCCCCGGGGACTTTGGGGGATTAAGTCATCCTAAAAGACATATTTATTATATTTTCGTCCTTGCCGAACAAAATGGCTATCTCAAAATTTTGATCGGGTGACTTTGGGAAAAAATGAGCGTGGGAGGGGGCCTTGTTACCCTCCATATTTTTGGTCACTTAAAAAAGGCACTAGAACTTTTAATTTCCGTTCGAATGAGCCCTCCCACAATATTCTATGACTAAATGGTTAATACCATTACCCTTGGAAAAATAAATTAATAAACCCGTATCGGCGATGTTTCGTCTGACAAAAAATACAAAATTTCACTTTTTGCAGATACGATCTTAAAACTTCTACTGTAAACTTCTCGAGTATGCTGAAACTGACGATGTGATTTTCATTAAAGTTCTATGACCTTTAGGGGGTGTTTCCCCCTCTTTTCGAAAATCAGCCAAATTTTCTCAGGCGCGTAACTTTTGATGGGTAGAGCTAAACTTGATGAGACTTATATATTTGAAATCAGTATTAAAATCTGATTCTGATGTCTCTACTGGTATCAAAATCCTTTTTTTTAGAGTTTCGGTTACTATTGAGCCGGGTCGCTCCTTACAGCTGTTTGACAAGCTTCCGTCTGTACGCGGGTTTGAACACACTAACTTCGGATGCAGGTTTAGCCATTTCGAATTTGGAGTGCTCGGAATCCGCAAGCATAGGCATTGGTCTTTGTAAATATTAAATAAAAGGCAAGTTTTTTTCAACTGAAAGTAAGGAGTAGGAATCAAAACTTGAAACGAACAGAAATTATTACGTATATGGAAAAGGTTACCCCTCCTCAAGACCTTGCTCTTTACGCTAAAGTTTTTTATATAATTTTTGAAAAAGCTTTATTATTCTAATTAAACGGCCCTTGTGTTTCAGGAGTCATACTTAAAGAATTCGGACACAAAATAAAATTTTAGCGTAAAGAGCGAGGTCTCGAGGAGGGTTAACTTTTTTCAAATACGTAATCATTTCTTTTTGTTTTAAGTTTTAATATTGCTTCTTACTTTCAGTTGAAAAATACTTGTTTTTTTTTTCAATTTAATTTCTGATCGTTTATAAATAATGCTGGGAAATCCAGATCCCCCCCATGGGAAACTCCTTCCTTCCACGAAGCTCTTACATGGAAAGTTCTTTCTACATAAAATACTCCTCCCTCCCCCTCGCCACAGAAATTTCCCCCAGACAATTCCATTCTAGCTCAAATTTCCACCCGGAAAGTTCCTTGCGGACGATGCCGGGTGAAATTCTTTTCTTAGATCATGCCCATTTGAGCTATACTTTAATTTCTGGTTGTTTTTAAAATCATGCGGGACATCCCCTCCTCTGTGAAAAAGTTTTCCCGCAAATAGCCCCTCCTCCCACCCTAGTGGAAAGTTGCCCCCGCAGGAAGCTCCCTAAGGACACTTTATCCCATGGAAAACTCCCCTCTGGAGAGTTTCTCTCGTGGAAAACACCCCCCCTACTGAAAGATACTCTAGACGATTCCACCCCGGTAAAAATTTCTCGCGGACGATTCACCTTAACATCTCCACGTGTAAAATTGAGTTGGCAATGAGCAAGTAAGACAAGTAAAATAACTTCCTATAGGACTTCTGGCAAGTTCCCCGAGTGTAATATTCCCCCTAGAGAGTTCAACTCCAGAAAATTGCCTCCCCACGGAAAATTCTCACTGTGAAAAATTCCCACAGTGGAAATCCCCCTCCCCAAAAGAAGTTTCGATGTATTTCCTAATAACAAATGCTATGTGTTAAACAATGGGCAAACTTCATGACTTACGGACCTTTCACCAGAGGCTGTGGGGGTCATATTATTCCCAGAGACATAGTTACTGGGCTTTTCAACTTTGCTAAACAAAATGGGTATCTTAAAATTTTGAAAATTTTGATCGGTCTACTTTGAGGGAAAAAGGGAGGGGTTCTAGTTGCCCTCCAATCATTTTGGTCACTTAAAAAGAGCACTAGAACTTTTAATTTCCATTAGAATGAGTCTTTTCCTGATATTCTAGGACTATTGGTTCGATGTGTAACCCCTGGGGAATACAAACAAATAAACACGCATCCATGATCTTTCTTCTGGCAAAAAATACAAAATTCCACATTTTTGCAGATGGAAGCTTGAAACTCCTACATCAGGGTTCTCGGATACGTTGAATCTGATAGTGTAATTTTCATTTTCATTCCTTGACTTTTAAAGGGTGTTTCCCCCCTTTTTCAAAAATCAAGAAAATTTTCTCAGGCTTGTAACTGTTGATGGGTTACACTAAACTTAATCAATCTTATATATTTAAAATCAGCATAACAAGCCAAATCTTTCGGAATATCTTTTAATATCAAAATTCTGTGTTTTATAGTTTCGGTTACTATTGAGCCGTGTCGCTCCTTACTTACAGTTCGTTACCACGAACTGTTTGATAGAACTTGATATGTCGAGAAGGAAGTGGTCCGTTTAAGAAGTTGAATTGTTCATGGGGCGATTTTCAAGGGGACGACCATCGGGATGACATGTCGAGAAGGAAGTGGTCCGTTTAAGAGGTAGAATTGTTCATGGGGCGATTTTGATATTAGTATGGGCAAAGCTACTATATAGTAAACTGTTAGTAGGCTATTAAATAGTAGGGGTAGATATGAAGGTAGGCAATCATTGGTTAATTTTGCTTATAGGACAGAAATCAGGTACAAGAGTAAATGAAAAATGCTACTGCCAAAGATAATAACCACTACCATTATAATTTTGTACGAGCCCCCCTCCCCTAAACAGGCAGATATTGGCCAAGGCCATATACAAAAGTCTTCTGGTTTTGTTGGTTTGTACTGTTTTTTGTTCTATCTTCTTATCAAAGGTTGGTTCAAAATTCATATTAAAGCTAATTTGAATACCCCCGCCCCCAAAAAAATGAGTAGAGTTTTAAATCTATAGCCAAGTGCTGTATCTGGCTAAATTGGGGTGAGGGGTCGGGAACTCAATTACAATAGCTGTGATTATAATATTTGGGAAAAACAATAAATGGCGAAAACAAAAGCATATTTCTTAATCTGGTTTCTTTCCAACACTATAAATTAACTTAGACTGGTATATCCGCTCTCCCTATTTAAACACTCTGATAAAGATATACTCATTTCAGTTCATTAAAAAAAATCTTTCTAGTGGATTTTAAACCATTACTTCCAGTTTTAACTGAATTCTAGCTTCCCTACCCGGAAAGGAATTTACTACGGGGAAAGGGGTAAGTGCCCCCTCTCAGAGCCCAGTTTTACCCTCCCCTCCTTTTCTTAAGAAAAACAGTTTCTTCAGAAATCTTGTCAAAACTAAGATAGCCTACACAATTCAAGCGTCAACAGAAACGGGTCAGTTTTATTTAGGCTATCTTTACCTTTATGGTACTATGTCTTCAATTTTTCAGTTTTCACTGTCATTTTCACTTGATTTGGGAGAATTAGCTCCAACTTTGCCCCCCCTACCCTAGGATTCTTAAGAAATTTCGTCATTACTTTCTCCCCCCTAATGTCTGGATGTAGCCCAAGACTATATATAAAAAAAAAGGCTGAATTTGCTCTTTTCCACTATGAAATGTTAACCTGATTAATATAAAATATTAATATGGACATGTGCTTCAGGAATGGTATCTCTATTATTGTGAGTGGATTAATGCAAAATTTCAGGAGATAAATTCCAAGTGGTCACTTGAGGTACATACAACAAAGATATGTTAAGCTTTTCAAAACCTAAGCTCTCCTCTTAAAATAGGCAGTATGTCTTGACCAGTGAATTATGTGTGAATTGAGTCCTATGGTCAAGGCCGTATCCAGGGGGGGGTGTTACCCGGTTTGACCCCCCTCCCCCGAAATTTTTGACCGAGTCGAAAATTAGTAAAACCAGTCGAAAACCGAGTCGAAAATTAGTAAAATCCCCCTCGAACAAAAATCCTGGATCCACTCTTGCCTATGCTTAAGGCTATTTCTGATTTAGAATATGAACTCTAGATATAGTGTAATAGTTCATAAATTTTAGCAAGTAATTATGCAATAGGGATTGATGATAAGTTAGATAATCACTTGTCTTTTCAAACTTTTCAAACTGGCTCTGTTTTAAGCACAAAAATTATAGTATGGCAAAAAATCAGCAAATTTTGTGTATCCGAGCAATTTGAGGCTGAAGGCTGGAACGCTATAATAATGACAGTGGTTTAGAAAAAACATTGAATGGGGAATTAAATGGCATATATAAGTTAATCAGTGAGTGCCTATCTTACTATCTACCTATACTATCTACCACCTAAGATTTTTTTTTTTTTTTTTTTGCGATTTGTTTGTGATTGCCCAACCTGATATAAAACGCACCTCTGAGGCAGTTTCGCTTATCAAATCGAGCAGTTCGGTCTAGGTACCCCACCATCTACTTATATATCCCTGTACCTGGCTATTGAGAGCATTCCAACTTATTTTTAGCTCATTCTCCAGCCAGCATTAATAGGCTTTAATAAAAAAAAAGCAACGCTTTCATCCTATTTGAATCAAAGCATGATATCACTGAGAGTTATGAAAAACTGCCACAGTAAGGTGTGAAAATTACGTTTATCTACCCCGAAAGACAACAATAACAATTTCATGAGACTAATTATTCATTTTCAGCAACAAGTAGTTCCGTCATAATTCTGTTAAGGCTAATGGGCGAAAATAGCGAGACAGGGGTGTTCCATTTTTAAAACTACTTCCATTCCCCTAATTGATAATGTAAAGAATATCCTGTAAAGAAATAATATGAATAACAGATAAAGTATCAATATCCTCATATGCAATTGTGTATGAAACGATTGTTGAAAGAAATAATGAATCTGGAGAAGGTTGTCTTTTCAAATTTGGATTTTCACCTCCAATTGATATTCTTGTTGTTTTACAGCTAAGAATACTAATTGTACTATTGACACACTCACTAGTTTCAACGTCGTAAATGTCGAATTTAAATGATGCACAATAGGCTACATATTTTTTAAAAAAATTTTGTGTCTATTGTTCATTTTTCTACCGCAATGTTGCATTAATTTGTGAACTTCTGATAATAAAGCGTACCTATTCCAATACTGCTGCTTTAGATGCTGTTGTGAAGGTCCCCTGCAAAAGTTCTTCTTTTCTAATCTGTAATAAGTTATAATAAGTATAATACTTCACATGCTGTTGCGAAGGTCCCCTGCAAAAGCTCTTTTTTTAATCTATAATAAGTTATAGTTATGAGATTATCTAAAAAGGATCCCAATTTTCAAGCCGATTTTCAGGGAAAGTAGAGAACAATATCAAAAAATAAAAACGATGAAAAATACAAAGAATTAACACAAGAAGCTCAAAACGAATAGACATTACGCCAAATGACTAAGTTAGTCTTAATATCAATACGAATCATCAGATACAAGTGTGGCGGTGCCGTCACCTCATTCCCCTCTATGGTGAGGGCATTGTATGCAATTCGCTGACAACTGTTTAGATTGTTGAAGTTCAGAGTTTTAATTAGATCGTTGGCTTTCCAATGCACGAAAGATGTATTGAAAAATATAGGAAAACACATATAGGAAATATTGATATAGGATCCACATATAGCATCCACATATAGGAATGATATGCTGAGGAAATCAGCATATGCTGAGATGCAAATATGCTGAGATGAGGATATGCTGATCCACATATAGGATTCACATATAGGATGTATTGAAAAAATATAGGAAAAATATGGAAATTGGCATTATATTAGACAAGTAAAACTAAACTATGGTTGTCACAAGCATGCTGCTATCGACAGGTTTTTTCTTGTGGAAGTTTGAGTAGGTTTTCACTTCAATTCTTACTTCTAAACAACACAGATTTTAATATACTAATAGCTTCATGATCAGCCTTAAAGTTAACAAATTTGGCTCGTAAAGATGCAACATTGTTTACTAATGGTGTAACCGGCGACTTAAAAAGAAAACAATCGTCAGTTATAAAAAAAAAATGAAAAAAGAATGGAACAGTCGTAAACTAAGTACTTTAAAAGAAATAATAACAGTAAAGTTTGTAAAAAAAAGGCACACGCAAAAAAAATTGTTTCCTCTGAATATAATAAATTATAATATAAATTATAAATTTACAACTTCAGTAACATTTATAATTCAGTTTGAAATATATTTGGCGATCCTCAATTCTGATTACGAATACCAGAATTAAACTAAAGGGAACGAATCCAAATGTAACTAAAAAGTGAAGATTTTTCAAAGAGTCGAAGAGTCAAAGCATATTCAGAACCAATATAAATGTAGATTTTGTTGTTGCACATATTTTCAGCAAAACCTCATTTTTATACGTTTCGTTTCTTTTGATACGTGTTGTTCTGGATTTACAGTTTGTTACTATGAACTGTTTGATCCAAGCTCTCTTAAATGACAAGGAGGCTATTACTCCCTCTTTCAACCCTGTTTTTACATTAAAATCCAACTTTGGTATAACAGTGCTTGGAGAACGACAATCATCCCTGAAAAAGTGTGTTTTTTGAGAGAGAGAAAAAGGTTTTATTAAAAAAAAATGTAGCACATTAACAACAAAACCCGAAGTTTATTAAACTTGTATGGGCAGACATCACCCTTTACAAAACCCTACCCTACATACACAATTACCAAATGTTTATAAAGATGGGGAAGGGGGTCTAAAATATACAAAATAAATCATAGCGTCACCATTTCCAATTTTTAAGGTATACTCTCTGAGAAATTTTTTGTTATAGGTTATAGGTTTTGTTATGCGTTAATTAAAGCTATATTAAAAATTATTGAGCAAGATGTGAATAATTATCTTAGGGGGATTTAATAATGCTTAGGAGAAATTTAGGGAAGAAGGAATCCAAAAAATGGACGCATCAACAAAAATTTGAACCACATTAGATTAGAAAAACTAAATTAATCGTCACGAATATGTCGTCGCTACATCGAGCACAAGTTTTTTTCTGGAAAATTTCTCTGGCACTTTGAATTTTCTCCGAAATAAATAAAAGCTGAAGAAAAGTTTTATAATATATATTTCAGTTTTACTTCAATATTGTCAACAACTTTAGAAATTCGTGGATACAAATTGAGGTGGAAACTGGAGGTGACTGTGAAAATGCAGACAAAATACTGTGTTTTGTTTGAGGATGCTCATATTTAGGCTTTATATTTATAATTAATAACTTCCGAATCTCATAACTTTTAACTATAGCGGAAAACGAACACCTAGGGAAAATGCAAACCGTATACACCGTCTTTTGTGTTACTCCTGTTTGATCCCTTAAGATTATTTTTTGGATAACTAAAAAAAACATTCTCTTTTCAAGTAAAGTAAAGATAAAAATTGAAAATTAAGACGAAGCCGCATTTTTTTTCTTATATAAGAGGAAGGCTTGTCGCCCTAACAGAAAGCATTTACAACTCGCAACGAAACTTTTAAGACATTTGGAGTAAGAATTTTATTTTTAAGGAATTTAAAATTTATTTTATTGAAATTTTTTGAAAATGTAATTGTTTATTTTATTTATTTGTTTTATAAATAAATATTTATTTTATTAAAAAATTAATATATAAAAAATTATTTTAAGAATTTTATTTTTATTTTAATTATATTTTTAATATACGTATGAACCCTTTCGTTTTCCAGTCATTGTAAAAAAAAACCAAAGGAGGTAAAACATGACTTATGGTCATTCAAGTATTACTTAGGGAAGGATCTTAAACCCTTAAATCTTATTGTTTAAGATCAGGGCATTGCTCTTCCTATACCATCTTCAAAATATGTCTTTATTGATTCTATTGTATAACATGCTCCTGGTGACGGGGGCACTCATCCCTATGGTAACCAAAACTCTAAAACAGAATTTCGATAGCGACTGATAGCCTACATCAAAAGAATAGGATTTTAGTGCTTGTTCCAAATATACAAAATTTGCTAAGTTTAATGTTACCCACCAAAAGCTACAAGCATGAAAAAATTTAACCGATTTTCGAATAAGGGGTGAATCCACCCCAAAAATTCAGTGAACCTTAATCCAAATTGCACGATTAGATTCAGTATGTCAGGAGACTCTGCTGAAGAGGTTTCAAGTTCACAAATGCAAAAATGTGGAATTTGGTATTTTTTGTCAGAAGGGGAACCACAGATGCATATTCGTTTATTTCATAGTTTTTTCGTTTTGTTTTTCCCAGGGGCAATCGTATCAAACCAGTGGTCCTAGAAGATCATGAGAGCGGTCATTCAAACAGAAATTGAAAGTTCTGGTGCTCTTTTTAATTGACGGGAAATTTGAAGGCAACTAGCCTCTCCCAAAAGTCAACCCTTGCCCCCCTCCTTCCCCAAAGTCATCCAATCGAAATTCTTATGTAGCCTTTTTGTTCACAATTGTAGAAAGGTCGAATAGCCATTACTCTGGGGATGACATGCTCCCACAGCTCCTGGGTGAAGGGCTGTAAGTTACGAAATTTGCCCATTGTTTACATATAATATTTGTTATTGAGAAGCATACAGACGTTTTTTGGGGAGGGTGAATTTTCTGCTGTAGGGGATTTTCCACGGAGAGAATTCTCCTTGGAGAGGAAAGTTTCCGGGGATGAAGTTTCAAGGGGAAATTTGACACGGGGAAATTTGCCAATACGAATTTTTTTTTGTATTACTTTCTCTTTGGTGACTCAATTTTACATGTGAAGACGCTCCAAGAAAATTGTCTGGGGAAAATTTTAAGCAGGGTTGGATTGTCTACGGAATTGTTCCGTCGGATAGGAGTATTTTCCACTGGAAAATTTCCCATGGGTGATTTTTCTGCGGGAAAAATACTCCATTAGGAAATTTTCCAGGGGATAAATTTTCCATAGGGGTAAGGGCATTTCCAGGAAAAACTTTCCACGGAGGGGAGAGAAGGACTTCCTCCATGATTTGAATAACAATCAGATATAAATGAAAATAAGCCTTTTTTTTTAAATGAAAGTAGGCTGAGGAGAATATTCCAAGCTGAATTATGCGGAAGAATTTTCAGCGAAGATGGACCTGTTCGGAGAGAGTGGGATTTTACGGCGAAAGAAATTTTCTATGGAAAAATTTCCGTGGAGGGATGTTACATGAAGGGGAGAGGCGGATATCCCGGCATTGTTTGAAAAATGATCAGAATTTAAATAAAAAAACAAGTTTTCCGACTGAAAATAAGGAGCAATAATGAAACTTAAAAGGAATAGAAATTATTTTATGTATCATGGGGAATGTGCCCTCCCCAAGACCTTCATCTTTACGCTACAGTTTGAATTTTTGTCCTAATTCACAAAGAAAAACTCCTGAACTCCTGTACCGTTTAATTAGAATAGGAAGCTTGTTTAAAGTACAAACAAAAGAGTTTCGCGTGAAGAAGCATGAAGGGAGTTTCGAGGAGGCGGTATCACCCCTCATTACGGACTAATTTCTGCTAGTCTTAAATTTTAATTTGTTCCTTAGTTTCAGTTGAAAAAACTTTCTTATTTATTTAAACGTATCTAAGCTGAATCTATTGTCGTAAATTGAGGTCCATATTTCATACATATTGAATATATAGTTGTGAATATTATGGAAATGCTCTACGAAACTACGAAGCTATCAGAAAGGTCAAATTAAAAAACGAACGTCAAAATATATTTGGTTGAGAAACAACTATTATTTTGTTCAAAACGTATGTTAGACAGCAATAACTGAGTCTCTCAAATATTTAAGCTGATCAATGAATTAAGACTTGTATTGTACTTGTGAACAGACTTTACTGCCTGAAACACATGTATCTGTTGATAGTCTTTACAAAGGGTTGGCAAGAAATTTTTCAGAAGGTTGGTAGGCCTACGGGGGAAGTGATTAAAACAAAAGTTTACTTTCTTATGAAATATTAGGTTTATTACTACAAAATTTGTTGCATTGTAGATCCTTGACAATTTCCCCTCCCCTTCAACCCCCATCTTTTTGGCTATACTGTCTTAATGTAGTTTCCCACTTTAAATATATTCATTTCATATCTAATATATTTTCGACAGCTTGAATTACTTTTTGAAACATCAATTTGCAAAATACAAAGCAATCTACTGAGTTCCATAAAACATAATATGGTCAGATTTAAACGAACCAAAGTTAATTCAAACAAGAGTTGTCCCCTGCAATGCCCTTCAAGTGGCACTTGTGAAACTTGAGTTAGGTTAGACCCAATCCTGTAAAGCAAAGCAAGTTATCGTTCTAAGAAAATATTCTTTCTTGATTGATTTTGAACGTATTAAAAAAAAAAAAAAATTTTTTTTAAATGAAAGTAAGGAGCGACATTAATTCTTAAACCGAACAGAAATTATTCCGTAGATGAAAAGGGCTGTCCCCTCCGCAATACCTCGCTCTTTTCGCTAAAGTTTTTTCTTGTTTTAAAAAATAAAGTTGTGTGACAGATTCACACTTTAGCGTAAAGAGCGAGGTATTGAGGAGGGGACAGCCCCTTTCACATACGGAATAATTTCTGTTCATTTTAAGTTTTAATGTCACTCCTTACTTTCAGTTAAAAAAACTTATTTTTTGTATTTAATTTCTGAACGTTTTTGATTTAATGCAGGTTTTGATTTTTGCTCACTGTACATGAATAACTAAAACTAAACTTGCATATCAATTTACTTTTATTTGGTTAAGTAGCTTTCTCGAAACTTGTTTGATTTTATTTAAAAACGTTTTGATTAGTAATAAATACACGTAACTTACGTTAACTTACGAATTAACTTACATTAACAAACTTCTATATTCATAGATTTTTAATACGTATATTAGGGGGTTCGCCCCCTAGTCAATACCTTGCTCTTTAAGCTAAAGTTCAAATTTTTTCCAATTCTTTAAAAATGACCCCTTAATGACAATCAGTTGATCAGATGAAATCAGTTGAAAAATTTGTTGTTTTTTTACTTAATTTCTGATTTTTTTTCTTTAATAATGCTGGGAAATCCGGCACCCCCTTCATAGCAATGTTCCTTCCCCCTTTAAAACTTCCTTCATGGAAAGATCCCCCCATATAAACCCCGACTCCCCCCCCACCTACCAGAAAAAATTTCCCCTGAAAACGTCTGTATACTTCCCAATAACCAATAATATATGTTAACATTGGGTAAAGTCCATAAATTTCAGCCCTTCCCCCGGGGACTTTGTGGAATAAAGTCATCATAAAAGACATTTTTATGATATTTTTGACCATGCTGAACAAAAGGGTTATCTCAAAATTTTGATCGGGTGACTTTGGGAAAAAATGAGCCTTGGAGGGGGCCTAGTTGCCCTCCATTTTTTTTGGACCATTGGGTCAATACGATCACCCCTGAGAAAAAAACAAAAAAAACAAATAAACACGCATCCGTGATCTTTCTTCTGGCAAAAAATACAAAAGTCCACATTTTTGTAGATAGGTGCTTGAAACCTCCACAGTAGGGTTCTCTGATACGCTGAATATGATGGTGGGATTTCCATTAAGATTCTATAGCTTTTAGGTGGTCTTTCCCCCTTTTTTCTAAAATCAGCCAAATTTTCTCAGGCGCCTAACTTTTGATGGGTAAGACTAATCGTGATGAAACTTATATATTTGAAATAAGAATTAAAATCTGATTCTTTTGATGCATCTATTGGTATCAAAATTCTGTTTTTTAGAGTTTCGGCTACCATTGAGCCGGGTCGCTCCTTACTTTACAGTTCGTTATTCTATATATGAAAGGGGCTATCCCCTCCTCAATACCTCGCTCTTTTAGCTAAAGTTTTTTGTTGTTTTAAAAAATAAAGTTGTGTGACAGATTCAAACTTTAGCGTAAAGAGCGCGGTGTTGATGAGGGGACAGCCCCTTTCATATACGGAATAATTTCTGTTCGTTTTAAGTTTTAATATCGTTACTTACTTTCAGTTAAAAATCTTGTTTTTTTTTATTTAATTTCTGAACGTTTTTAAATTAATGCAGGTATCGATTTTGGCCAAAATTTGGATATTAATTTTACTTTTATTTGGCTAAGTGGCTTTTTCGAAACTTGTTATTTACGAACGTTTTTTATTAGTAATAAATATACGTAACTTACGAATTAACTTACGTAACAAACTTCTATATTAATAGATTTGTAAGACGTATATTAGGGGGTTCGCCCCCTAGTCAATACCTTGCTCTTTAAGCTAAAGTTCAATTTTTGTTTCCAATTCTTTAAAAATGACCCCTTAATCACAATCAGTTGATCAGTTGAAATCAGTTGAAAAATTTGTTGTTTTTTTTCACTTAATTTCTGATTCTTTTTCTTTAATAATGCTGGGAAATCCGGTGCCCCCTTCACAGTAATGTCCCTTCCCCCATGAAAACTTCCTTCATGGAAAGATCCTCCCATATAACCTCTAACCCACCCCCCCCCACCTACCAGAAAAGATCACCCTGAAAAAATCTATATACTTCCCAATAACCAATACTATGTGTTAACATTGGATAAGGTTCATAACTTTCAGCCTTCCCCCCGGGGACTTTGGGGGATTAAGTCATCCTAAAAGACATTGTTATCATATTTTCGACCATGCTGAACAAAAGGGCTATCTCAAAATTTTGATCGAGTGACTTTGGGAAAAAATGAGCGTTGGAGGGGGCCTAATTGCCCTCCATTTTTTTGTTCATTTAAAAAGGGCACTAGAACTTTTAATTTCCGTTAAAATGAGCCTTCCCACGATATTCTAGGACCATTGGGTCATTACGATCACCCCTGGGGAAAAAGAAAAGAAAAAATAAAAATAAAAACGCATCAGTGATCTTTCTTCTGGCAAAAAATGCAAAATTCCACACTTTTGTAGATAGGTGTTTAAAACCTCTATAGTTGGGTTCTCTGATACGATGAATATGATGGTGTGGTTTTTATAAAGGTACTATATATTTAAAGGGGTCTTTCCCCCTTTTATCTAAAATCAGCCAAATTTTCTCAGGCGCGTAACTTTTGATGGGTAAGAACTACCCATCAAAAGTTACCCATCGTAACTTTTGATGAAATCAGCATTAAAATCTGATTCTTTTGATGTATCTATTGGTATCAAAATTGTGTTTTTTAGAGTTTCGGTTACTATTGAGCCGGGTCGCTCCTTACTTGCAGTTCGTTACCACGAACTGTTTGATCTTGTAGCCCTTTTTTGTTTTCTTCATCGTTTAATTCTTTCTAGAGATCGAAGCCCGCAGCGAACGAAGGAATGTCTTAGAGAGGGAGAGGGCAAAGGTTTAAGAGAAAAATGCTTGTTTTTTTAGTTTGGCCATACTTATTCAAAATTATTTGAACGTGAACTGGCTCCTCCTACGTTGGAAATCGTCTAAAACATCAACAGGAGACCTCGAAATCAGACGTTCTTAGGCCAAAGTCAATAACTCGCTGAGGAACGACTGAAACGCTCTTTGCTTCCTTTTCAAAAGAAGGCAAGAACATTGCCGTATATTTCAACGGGCTGCCGCCTTTAAACGTTCTTTCAAGTTTACCAATGTCTTTTTTAAGGTAAATTCATGGTGCCATCAATTACCTAATTTGACTTGCGTTAGCCCCACCCTCTCCGACTTTGTGACCTGTTTAATTTAAGTAATGTTTTTGTATATTGGAAACCATTACTTCTTACACTGCAGAGCCTATGCATATTTATTGTCTTTTTTGGAAAAGGGCGTGTTGATAAGAGACGTAAAACCAAGCCAGTTTTTACTTGTAACATTTTTAGTCATATCCGAACCCATAGTTTATTTTGACGTTTTTAAGCAAAAAAAGTCTAAGATTATTATATTTTTCTCGACAGGCAAATCCGAATTTTCTCGACTCTTCCTTTTTAATTCATCAGCAGCTCCAAGCAGCAGCCGTTGCAATGAGAGGTCAAACAGAACTACAAGCTGCCCATCTAGAATGGCTCACCCGGTCAGGGATTATGTATAACAGATTTTCTGGAGATTTTACAAGTAAGTAGCTCCTTAGTTCCAATATATTTAAGATTTTTTTCTTTTAGTGCTTCCACAGAGAATGGCAGATAGTTTTACTAAAGAGGGGCAATCTGTGTCTTAGATTTACTTCAGAATCACAATTTCTAGTTTAGAGGAAGATTTAGTTTTCTTTACAAAATGTTTTATAAGGAAGCCACCAAGAAAATTTGAATTATGATGGTAAGAGAAGCAAGATCACCTAAAATACATCTAGAAGATGATGAATCATATGAAGAAAATTGTGATTGCAACTGAATAGAAAGTGTATATTTTGTGAATACATAGTACGCGGTAAGGAATTTCAGGCGCTTTACATTCGCGTCTTTTACATGCATTGTCAAAAATACAGAATGAATTTTTTTCCAAGTAAATTTATTTTCTTTTTTTTTCATTCTTTAAAGATTCAATCTAGTTTCATTCAGTACTCATCAGTGAGATTGCAAATTTTCGATCACCCTCAACTAATCAGGACATTGACATGACCAACGCACTCGGGACTTACAGACCTGTACCTCCCTACTCCTCCTATTTTAAAATTATCCGTAATCATTCCTCTAATTTCTCATGATTTATTTACAATTCACAATTTTGTACCTCTTTGGCATTTGTGTCCCCCCTTCACCCTGGCCTTTGAGTATAGCATAGCAGGTTTTGCTACACTCCTGATTTGTGACTGGATATTGCTGATGCATTGCCATTGCAGTGAGGTCGTAAATCTTCAAATGATTTGTCTTTCTCGATTTGTTGTAATATTATGTTTACTATACTGGCTGCATCTTTTTTACGAAACAGAATGATCCTTAAAAAGACTCCTTCATAATTGCAGTTCTTCACCAGAATGAATGTCTACATATTGAATAGCTTGACATTTGTCTGTAATAGACTGCACAATGAGTTGATTCATACATTACTCCGTAATGTTCCGGATACCTTGTAATGTTTTCGCATGCTTTGTAAAAGTTTCTTCCTAACCGAGGGCTGCTGAAATTTGTCTAAGTTTATTTTATGTTCTTGTTGAAAGATACGTGATTGATCCTGAAGTTTGTCGGAAATACAAAAAGATTGTTTCTAAATCGAACTCAGCAATAAGCTTCACAAGTTCTATCAAATTACAAGCCTTTCTAACACCTTCCAGCTTTTCATTTATAATGCAACTTTGTCTCTGCCTTCTAAGTGCTAAATTCTGTTTGGCTAGCTACTTTATACAGCAAGGCACCCTATTAAGAATTTCTTGCCATTTCTCCTTATCTTTAGAAATTTAGTTTTGAAGCTTGTCATCTTTTAAACCATTTTTTTGCCATTCTTAGTTCAATTTCTTTCCACGCTGTGACCGGTACCTTTCAGAATTCTCATAAGCAGAAATTTTTTTCTGCCTTTTCCCACCTGTTAAAGCCGTTTTAGGATTCCAGGCAAAAATACCGTCTTGGGTTTCCAGGGAAGAACATATACTAATTTCATTCTTTGATCTGCAAAGCAGACATAAAAAGCAATACGTTGCACCCTTGTGAATACCCCAACCATGAAAAACTCACATTACCTCCCATTCCGTTTCCCAATTGTTTTGTAAACCATTTTGAAGCTATTGATTTGTTATTTTTTCGGTTGTTAAAAAGTTCAACATTACTCTGAAAATAATATGAGCCTCCATCTAATATTCATTTACAGAGTGCATCTGGAAAAATTACTTTTCTACTTTTTTCGATATTATTGGATATTACCATATCACAATTACTTTTCTCGATGCTTGGTCAAAATGCAAATCCCAAATCCTGACGATAACTTACATCAGGTGCCCAAAAAAATTGATATAAATCATGACCTCTTATTAAACATTACAGGCTGCCTTAGATCGGATCCACTGTGACACGCAATTTTTAGTGGTTCAAATGTTCAGGTTTTGATAAAACATGGGATGTGGCGTTAAAGCCTTTACTCCTTTTGGGAGTTAAAGCCTTTACTCCTTTTGATGTCCAGGATTCAGAAGATTGTCCTCTTTTCACAAATGCTGTGAAGATTTTACTTGACTTCTCACTTTCTTAATCGCAACCCTTTTGCTAATCCCTTCTTTCTGCACCACTTGACTTTGCTTACCGTTCTTCTTACTTTTTCATCGTTGTATAAGCATTAGTTTCCTTTTAGGGTCCTTCGGCAAACGTAATATAGGCCATTAACAAAATTACACTCACTAAGAGTGACGACAGAACATGCACAGTAGTGTTCTGCCGACTTCCGAAGATCAAGGGATTGACGAAAAACTTTGTTTGACCCCCCTCAGAGGCTGCACCCAGGAAAAGTCGTTCCTCCTGTCGTACCTAACTACAGAGGGGATGATTGAACTCTTCAAAACAGTGAAAAAAAACTCATTTAAAAATCATTTAAAAATGATATTAAATTATGACTTTTTTTTAGTAACTCACATAATATTGCTAGGGAAGGCCCCAAGGCCTTCTCTATGTCTCAGGGTGATATCCAACGAAAGTAATCATCATTTTATTGTTTTAATCTCTCATTGAATTTACATATTGTTCTATAGCATCCTGTTATAGATAATAATTATAATTATAAGCGTAGTGGCTTGCTTTGAATGCTGTGAAGTCGCAAGTTTTGCTATTTCATAGTCCTCTTGCACCTGATGTCATAAATCATTTATGTACATCTATAAAACCTATCAGACAACTGACTCACCTAGGCCTTCTCCATTGGCCCTCTTTAGCTGCAAAATGCAACTTGATTATTGCCCCAACAGGCAAGACATTACACGGGGCATACGCGTCGCTTGTTCCATCACAGGTAAACATTAAAAAAATGCTCTTGGCTTTAAAGAAGGCAAAGAAGCTGAAAAAAAAATTAAAGAAGGAGTAGGCCTTTAACAGGCCAGCTGATGTTGAAAAAAAACATAATTTAAGGATTCCCTTTATTCATGAAAGCGAATGAAACTACCAATAAATTATACTCCTTCGCATAATTCCTTTCATTCTCTTATTAAGGATTTCTGTGAAGTACATTTTCCTTGTCCGATTTTCAATATTTTATCAAACAATTAATCACTTCTTAATTGATTAAAGAAAACTACTTACTCCAAATAGGTAATCATTTAAAGAGCTATTTATCTCAACAGGGATAGTGGAACGATTTGCGGAGGGGTATTCTGCTGATCGCTCCCTGATTTTCCGATTATTACATTTCCATAACAAAGCAGCCGTCTAAAAGATCAGGTTAGAAGTAATTGGCTTGTAGCATTCAGCTAAAGGACCATCTGCTACTTTACTTCATTGTGACAAGTGTTGTAAGCATAAGGACATATGGATGATTATATGGCTCATTAGTCAATTATACACCGGTTCATAAAGGATTGTATGTACTAATTGTCTTGGTTTTACTAAATTTGATCCAAGTCTCAGCTTCTATGGTTTAGGAAATGGTGGCAAATTGAGATTTTTTTTTTTTTCAGCTGATGTAAATTATGATCAAGACTTAGAATACTGCAGTTTTACCAAGTATCGAGAAAAGTAATTTTTCCAGTTGCACTCTGTATATGCATATTAGACGGAAGCTCATATTATTTTCAGAACAATGTTGGACCTTTTAAAAACCGAAAAAATAACAAATCAATAGCTTCAAAATGGTTTACAAAACAATTGTTAAACGAAATGGGATGTAATGTGAGTTGTTCATGGCTGGGGTATTCACAAGGGTACATCGAATTGCTTTTTATGTCTGCTTTTACGATCAAAGAATAAGATTGGTTAATAAGATTTAATAAGATACATAAGATTTGTATATATTCTTCCCTAGAAACCCAAGACGATATTCTTCACTGGAACCCTAAAACGGCTTTAAAAGTTAGGAAAAAAAGCAGAAAATTTTTTCTGCTTATGAGAATTCTGAAAGGCATCGGTCGCAACGAGGAAATAAATGGAAGGAAGAATGACAAAAAAACGTGGTTTAATATATGACGAGCTTCAAAACCAAATTTCTAAAGATAAGGAGAAATGGTGACAAATGCTTAACAGGGTGCCATGCTGTATTGTATCTTACGGCAATAGATCCAGCTTAGATACAAAAATAGAATTGATAAACTAAGAAACCTTTAAACATCCATCTTCATGGAAAATCAAAGACCAATTTCGAATATACCATTAAGCTCAGTGAACTTTCTTATTAGCTGGGAGTGTTCCATTAAACAATTGAGACCAATTTTCTGATACGCTGAATCTGAAAGTGTAATTTTCACCAAGGTTCTTTCACTTTTTGGACATACTTTCCCATTTTTCTAAAGCCAGGCAAATTTTTCACGCTCGTAGCATTTGATGGATAACATAAAACTTGGTGAACTTTTTTTATGTTTGGAATCAGTACTAAAATTGAATTCTTTTGGTCAGGAAATATTTTCCCTGATTGAAATCCTGGAAAAAAATCCAGGATTTTTTTTGGAGGGGGAAGGGGTTACAAAAAAAATTCAAAAAACGCATAAAAATTTGTTTATATTCATTTTTGTTACGTTTTTACGAGTTGGACAAAAATTTTGGAGGGTGGGGGGAGGTTCAAAAACCCCAACTCCCCCACTGGATACGGCCTTGATTTTGATATATCAATTGTTATCGAAATTCCGTTTTTTTTAGAGTTTCAGTTACTATCTGGCTGAGTGGCGCCGTCACCAGAAGCATGTTTTACACTAGAGTCAACAAGCTAAGAAACTTTTAACACCAAGTTCATTAAAAATCAAAAACAAATTTTGAATATATGGACAAAATATGTTGGTAAGAAAAGTAATGCCCTGGTATTAAAGGTTAACATTTAAGGTTTAAGATCCTTCTCAAAATAATAAATGCATGACCATAAGTCATGTTTTATCTCTTTTTTTTTATTAATGAATGGATAACAAATTTTCTGACAAAAAAAAAAAAACTGTATGACCAATTATTTCTTATCACAATGACTCAAGAATTAAAGAGTTCAGAAGTATATTCACATTTACTGGAAAAAAAATAATATGCCACAATGACTCGAAAATGAAAGGGCCTATATATTCGCATTTGCTTCAAGAACATAGCTTTTATACCAAATGTCTTAAAAGAGGATTAATAAAACACTTGTGCTGATCAGCTGGCTAGATTTGTTGCGTGCTCTAAATGCTTTCTGTTTGCATAGAAAATATGGGCTGAGGGGTACGGCCCCTCTTATATACGAAAAATGTGTATTCGTCTTAAGGTAAATATATACCAAATCATATTATTAAGTAACAACTAAAGTGAATATACCATTCGATGCCTTTTTTATGCTGATTACGAATATAATAATCATTTCTATCGGAAATGAATTTTAGGCCCCCCTATATATGCCAATTCAGGGTATATATTTCTACATTAGGGGGAGGGGGTGGGTGGGTGGGGGCAAATTTTATTTCTGATGTAAATGGGAGGTAAGTTTAAACTTTACCCCCCTCCCTAATGTAGAAATATATACCCTGAATTGGCATATATAGGGGGGGGGGGCTAAAATTCATTTCCGATAGAAATGATTATTATATTCCTAATCAGCATAAAAAAAGGCATCGAATGGTATATTCACTTTAGTTGTTACTCAATAATATGATTTGGTAAATATTTACCCGTCTTAATTTTCAATTTTATGTTTATTTTACTTGAAAAGAAAACAATTTTTTCTCTTTAGTTATCCAACAAATCATCTTAATGAATTAAACAGAGATAACAAAAAAGTTGGTTTACATGTATTTTAGCATTGGGTGTTTGATTTCCGCTCAAGTTGATATTTATAGGATTTGGAAGTTACTAATTATATGTGTAGGGCCCAACTAGACAGTGTTAGCGGCCCTAAACAAAGCGTAGTATGTAGTTTATGTTTTTACAATGACCCTCGATTTTCACCTCGAGTTGTATCCAATAGTATTTAAACTTGTTAAAAATATTCAAATAAACTAAAATTTATATCGTACAATTTTCCTTAATTTTTTTTTATCATGGAAAAAGAATTCAGAATGTCAGTAAAATTTTCTGAAAAAAACTTGTCTTTGATGTTTTTTATCTTGGAATTTCCTTTTACTTAAATTCCTCCTAAGCCATTGCTAAATCTCACTAAAATGATTATTTCCACTTTGCTGAATATATTTTTGACATCGCTTTTATTATAACAAGTACAAAAACAAAAATCTTCTCAAACTTCCATAAAAAAAAGGCTATCGATAGCAGTGTTCTTTTGACAACTTTAGTTTTTCTTGTCTAATATAATTTCAATTTTTATCAAGTTTTTCTTATATTTTTAAATACATCTTTTGTGCATAGAAAGTCAACCACCTAATTAAATTAAATTTAATTTTTTTTAATTTAATTATATTCTATACCAACTAATTAAATTTAATTTAATATGAATTTAAAGAATCTATACGTTATCGGATCGCAAACAGCACACTCACTATAAAGGGGATTGAGGTCAGTGGTGGATCCAGGGGGGCGAGGGGGGCGACCCCCTAACGTAGTATAAAGTAGTGTAATTTACTTAATTAACGCAAGTTTGCGTTAATTAAAATTTCTCCTAACGCAAGTTCAATCAACCTGTTTTGCCCCCCCCCCCTAAAAAAAAAATATCCTGGATCCACCCTTGATTGAGGTGACAGCACAGCCGCATTTGTTTCTGATGATTCGTATCCCTTTTATAACTAACTTAATCATTTTGCTTAATTTCTATTCATTTTGAGCCTGATGCATTCTTTTCCAAAAAATCTGGTAAAAAAATTGAATTAGGGGACCATTTTAAATAATCTTACAAGTAGCAGTATTTGTATAGGTACGCTTTATTATGAGAAGTACAACTTTTTTGCAACATTGCTTCAAACAATGAAAATGAATGATAGCAACAAGAATTTCTTTGAAAGCATATGTGTTGTGTATTAATTTAAATACGACATTTTTGTTATTTAAACTAGTGAGAGTGTGCTAACAGTACAATTAGTATTCTTAGCAGTAAAACAACAAGAGAATAAGTTAAAGGTAAAAATCAATTTTGAAAAGACGGCCCTCCCAAGGTTCATTATATCTTTAAATGATCTTTTCTATACACAAATATATGTTGATATTTTATCTGTTATTCTTATTGGTTCTTTACGAGATCTTCTTTACATCATAATTAGGGTGGTGAAAGTGGTTTTAAAAATCGGACATACACGTCTTTCTATTTCAGCCCCTTAGCCCCAACGAAATTGCGGTGGAACTACTTATTTCAGAAACTGAATAACTAGTTTCAAGAAATTGTAGTTCTTTCGTGGTAGTTGAAAATAATTTCCCCCACTTTTATGTACCGTTTTTTTTTTCAGTGGCATCACGTTTTCTGATAGAATGAAAGTGTTGATTTTTTTTCAATTTAGCCTACAAATCTCGGCTAAAGATTCGGCTTAAAGGAACTTGGAGTGGTCTCAATGGACAGGTATAGGGAAGGATGTAGGTCTATAATTTTATTGGGGGTAAGGGGCAAAAAGATCCACATCCGGAGAGTCAAGAGGCATGACCAGTAAAAAAATTTTTATCTCCAAATTGCAAAACTGCTTCTAAGAGGAAAATTATGGTATGGTGCGTAAAATAAATAAAAATCTTAGTAGGTTGCGCATATCAGATGTAGATAACAGGGCTGGAAATCACTTGTCAACTTACTTAAAAACGATTAAAAACGTCTGGCTATATTATCCATGTATTTTCCACTGACTGCATATATCCTCAGTATGAAAAGTGCGACAATGAGGCATTGTAGTCTCCGATATTGGAAAGCTGTATATATAACTTTTATAATTCTAAATTGATTGATTATCTCCAGAATTTTCAGTCGATAGTATGTTGGCCCAATTTGGGTGAAGATTGTGGTTTTGGGGCACACAAAAGAAATAAGCATCACACTGCAGTGACCCATTTTCTGTTGTTACATTAAGAGGGCACTAGAGCTTTTGATTTTCATTCTAACAAACCATATCCTGGTTTGGTAATGTTCATCAATGTCACTTCCTTTTTGGAGTTATTTCCCCTGGGGCGAATCTAAAGGGGGCAACAGGGGCACATAGCTTCCCCAAAGGGTCGAAATCTGCACTATTTACAGGGGTTGAGCGACAAAAAATATAAATAGGACTGTCTATATTTTATGAGTTTAAAACATTTGGAACCACTTTTAAACGAAAATTGCTTAAGTAAGCATATCTAATGATATTGAATTTTTTCCCTTAGAATTCCAATTACGGTTAGCACAATTCGGTTTTCACTAACCGTTCATTACAGCAAACTTTTCTATTTCTAAAAATACAGCATGTACAAAATAAAGCCATATTAATTGCATATTAATCCATATATTAGCTACAGGCGTTCTGATGTTCCTGATGGTAAGAACAATTCGATTGTATGTCCGTTACTGAATTATTTACACGCAACCACTTTGCTAATAATTACAAAACTACTTCATTACTTGTCAGTGCTACTTAATGTTACATAGCCATTTTCCTAGCAGCAAATGTTCCTACCCTAAAATGTGTCTGGAACAAATAAAAGGTAGAATAAATATGGCAAGCCCTGTCCCTTCCAAAAAAAAAGAAAGAAAAAAGTTCGTGCTTATTATAAAGTCTTTTTTGTAAGTATGTGTACCTATACTGGTCCCGTATTTGCTACATTTCAGGAAGGAATGAGCCGTTTGGGAGTTACGTAAGGTTGTATCTCCGACCACCTCCCTTCAAATATAAATTCCGGCTTTTCTCACGAAAGAGCTTCATCTAAACGGATAGTGATTATCATATTGAAGTTACAGACAAAATGCTAATAAACCTCCATGATGAGCATTACTTCTCAATTACGGTTTCATTTACATACCAAACACTTGACAAGTGTACTCAAACCACCTGCAATAACTTCTATTGCTGATGTCTATACACCTGGGCTGGTGTTGGTATCAGTAACACATAAATATTCTTAGTTTGTCTAGCATGACATTTAAGAAGGTAGCGTTTGTACCGGATTGTTCTTGAATGGTTAAAAATTAGCTTTTAAAATTTTCTGAATATTGCTGATTCAGGGCAGTTTAGCAGCCATGGGCTACTATACTGTTATTGTTCGGTGAAGCTTGAATGAAATTTCGTAAAATTTTCGGTGTTTGGAAGTCTTGATTATTTTAAATTTAAAGAATAATGGGTTAGTTGAAAGATAGCATTTTATGAGTTTTAAAAGAGTATTTTAGCTCCATTTGTTTTGTAAAGGGACATGGAGGACTTCTTAGTTCATTACGTTTATTATAAAAAAAAACTTTTTTGTCAATTAGTATACCAAGAAGTGTTGGAACCAGGTTTCACATTTCATTCTGCAAAAACGGTACACCACCGAACCGTGGAACTATACGGCGAGTATTCTGGCCGATGCCTCCTCCGAAATTTTTTAATTCCTACGAGATTTCTCAAAACATCCAACATTCTTCATCAAGGGTGTATCCAGGGCGGTTAGAAGATTTGACCTTTCACCCCTGAAATGTTTATCCACCTCGTAAAAACATAACAGAAATGCATATATGCACATTTTTTATACGTTTTTAAAGCCTTTTTTGTAAAACCCCCTTGAAAAAATAACCTCCCCGAACAAATACCCGGGGTATTGAATGAGGATCTTTTTTGCATTTTTCCCTCACCCCCAACCTGATATAGTCCTCCTAAATTGGGACACCAGCACCCTCTCCTGCTATAAAAGTAACTTAAACCCACCTTTAAAATACACAAAACAAACGCAATATAACTAAAATATTGAAATAAAGAAGAAAACTCTGCTTCAAAGCTAAAAAACAATTTAGACCTGCAAACATTCCTTAAATAGCAAAACCTAGATGTGAAATATTTTAAACAGAAATTAACACGCGTTAAACAGAACGCAATATAACTAAAATATCGAAATAAAGAAGAAAACTCTGCTTCAAAGCTAAAAAACAATTTAGACCTGCAAATATTCCTTAAATAGCAAAACCTAGATGTGAAATATTTTAAACAGAAATTATTTATCCTGCGCAACTAAAATATATTTTCATCAGGAATATGCAGGGAGAGGTGCAACCAGGCCCGCACCTCTCCTCTCGTCAAATCTAATAATTTCTATACCATTGCTGCTATTTCTTTTACTTTGAATGCAATTCACCTATGCTTACGTTTTTTTAAGTTAGGTGGGTGATGCCTGTCTTGAGTCATCAACCAACGAAAAATCAACCAACGATAAGAATATAGCTACTGATATTACGTGTACTCTGCTCCACCATCAACATGAACTTATTTCTGAAGCGTCCTTGAGACTGGGCCCTCATCACCGTCTCATCCGGTTGTTTTAAGCTGTTTAATATTCGTATAGTTATTTATTTTGTTGTTGTGAATTTTATTTCTTTTACTTTTTTACTCCATTATTTTTCATTACATGTGGGTTATAAATATGTACATACATAGCCTCTCTGACTAAAGTTATTTGCCAAATGTCAAAATACTAGATAGTTTCATATCAGGACAAAATCTTGCTTTCAAAACTAAACTATAAGTGAAAAAAATAACAGAAATGTAAAATACTATTAATTGTATTCATCCTCATCCAAGACTAAGCAGTGAGGATACAATATAAGATATTAAAACTACATTAATTACAGATCATAATGCTGCGACAACGGCTGCTTTATTGGGAAAAGCAAGGCGACCTCGTACCGCATTTACAAGTCAGCAACTTTTGGAGCTGGAGAACCAATTCCGACAGAATAAATATCTGTCCCGACCAAAACGATTCGAGGTAGCCACAGCTTTAATGCTTACCGAAACACAGGTAAGAACCATGATTGTTGAACACTGGGTTTCCCCCCTTGCCCAGAGTTTCTTAATCAACAAAACAAATATTTGGGTAGACCTTGTTTCAATTAATTTGTTAAATTAATAACTTAGGCAACAATGCCTTTCTATTGGCATATTGAAACAAAAGTAAAATACAGAAAACGAGTAAAAGTGTTTTGATGTGACAATGATAAGAATTTCAAAATTGCATTTAAGTTAATTACAATACTTTACCATTTTGCCTAGTTTGTCACAAAAATTAAAGAAGGAAAAAAACAACCTGATATCACTAACTGTAGGATCTTTACTAAATTAAGTATAAAAACAATTTTTTCAACTGAAAGTAAGAAACATTATTCAAACTTAACACTAACAGAATTTATAAAGGGCGGCTGCCCCTTTCTCAGCCCTCGCTTTTTACACTAAAGTCTTAAAGTTCTTTGAAAAATACTTCTCATTCAAATTTAACGGCCCTTGTGTTTCAGGAGACGTTTTTAAAGAATGAAAACTAAATATCAACCTTTATTATAAAGAACGAGGGATGAGGAAGGGATAGCCCTCCTCATAAACGGAATTTTTTCTGTTGTTTCCTGAAATAATGATGATGAATATAAAGTGTGATTTTAAAAATAATAAAGATGATTTCCAGAAATAATTTCTGAGTTCTGAGTACCATTGATCTTAAAGAATTTTATATACTTGGAATGAGCATAAAAAGCCATTTTTTTTTGGTGAAATAAATTTTGTTAAAAATACTTTTTCTAGAGTTTCAGTTACTGTGGGGCTAATTCACTCCTTAAATACTGTTCGTCACCATCAAACTGCTTGATACTGGAGGAGACTTAATATTGAAATTTCACAAAGCTATGTGTACAGAATGCCCTGTTCTTGTGGACAATTTCATGTACGCCAAACGCATACAAAATTCAAAAAACAGACTCCAGCTACACAGAAGTACAATATGTTTTTCTTTGAAGTGTAATGATTGTTGGCATTTGTTGGCCCCCGCTTCTTTTTTCCTCTAACACCAAATGTTGAAGTCCTCTTTCAACCTCCTTTCCCCAACACCTGAAAGTTCTAACTTGAGCCTTAAATTCTGTTCTTGAGATGTTGTAGATTACGATTTTGATAACCTGGATACATGGTTCCACCCCCCCCCCCCATGTCTAAATTCAAGCTCCTCTTTACCCTCAAACACCCTTGAATGTCTATGATCCCCTGAGCTGTTGCGCAAATAATGCAGATAAGCTATTATGATGACTACTAACAGGGGCGGGTCAAGAATTTTCTTTAGTGGGGGGCACATAATAGGTTGATCCAAAAAACTTGCAATCAAAGAAACACCAGTAATTTAAAAGGAATCTCAACAATTGTGGGTCGTAGGTAGGTAGTGGAAATACTACTGCTAACAACTCACCGCAGCATTAAGCCGCCTGAGGCAACACCGCTACGCACTCTCCACCTCCATTCCAATCTACGCAAAGCCTCCCTCTTTACTCCCTCCCAGGAAGTTCCTATTTCCTTTAAATATTTCTTTTTAACATCCTCCCACTCCAACCGTGGACGACCTGGTTTCCGTTTAGTCCTAGACAGTTGGCCAAAAAGGACAATCTTCGGCAATCTGTCATCCTTCATCCACAGAACGTTCCCTAGCCATCCCAACCTTTCTCTCAATCTCAACCTTTTCGTACAGCCTACTGTTTGAAATACGGTCAGTCATCCGGGTACCCAGAACAATCCGTAGACAATTTCTCTGGAAAACATATAGCAAATCTTCATCCGCTTTTTGGTAATGGAAATGGTCTTAAATTTAATCTAAAATCTGGTGAGGGTCAAGGTTCCAATAAACTTGTTGAAATTAAAATGTGATACAAATATTGATACAAAAAATAATAAGTTATAAAAACTACCCCGCCATAAAAAAGTGGCTCACCCTCTACAGAAATACATGATATTTAATATTTTCTGCGTAATGTTTAGTCTTTGCACTTCTGACCACTATAGCGAGTGAGTTAAGCATTGTATTGTAAAAAAATGGTCTTGAACCATGTTTTGGAGCCATGCATTCTTTGTGACTATTCGTATTGGCCAAATTAATCCGCATGTCGCTTAACTATGTGGTATCGCTTAGTAATTATGATGGTAACCAAGAGTAAGATATGAGTATTAAGATACAACTCGTATACTTCAATTCAAGTATCTCATTTAGTATTTTCAGCATTAAAGATTCACTGCTTTGTCAAAAAAAAGGATGAAAATTCGCGACATATTGGCTCAATCTTAGATTTAAAAGTTTGAAGGTCAGGTGCGGAATCTAAACTTTGAGGGAGGAACAAATTAAGTGAACGACGTGTCATTGACACTTTGGAAAATCTGTCGGTCATGTCAGAAATAACGTAATCTAGTACTGAATATAAACAGGTCTTTTCCAATAAAGGTGGACGTTGTCTTGGCCGTCTTGTGAGACAGTGGGGTAATTTGATCGATATTTTTTTTGTCGTTCATAGAATGCAAAGACTCACGTCCATTGCTTCCATAGCTTTCTCTGCACTTTCAAATACAATCTGAAAACCTCATCATTCTCCCTCTTTTTATTTATTAGCTTTAGGGTTTTGGACATTTTTTCTGTGGCTGAAAATAAATGTAATGTTTCAGTTTGAAAATCTGCTGAGTACAAGAGTTGTGTCAGTTATATCACTCAAATAGTAAACACTAATAATAAAGTCACAGGTTAAAATTGGGCACAGCAAGCAATTTGCTTTTGTCCATGAATAACTGTCACGCCATGAAACACACAATTCCAAGAGCTTCAACTATTTTAGGCCTATCAGCTCTGAATCGCAATGTACTTTCATGACGTTCAACCCAATAAGTTTCGCTGCAACCTTGTACATGATGACCTCAAACATTTTTAAGGACAAAATTTCGTTTTGCTGATGCACTAAAAAAAACTTGCAACTTCTTTAATACCATCTACAGCATTCTTGACATATTGAAGTTTAGTACTCTTGGAAATCGATAGGTTAAGAGCATGATTTTTGCATCCACAAGGTTGCTTCTTTTAGCATTTTTTTTTATCCCTGATACTGCCACTCGTATTTCAGAAATGTTGACACTGCATCTAGCGCAGCTTATGCCAGCACAATTTTCAATTTTGGTTATTCCAATGTCTTCCATTAGCTTGATGATTAATGCTGGATGATTAATTCAATGTCTTCCAATAGTTTGAGCAAAGACTTGCCTAAAATTTCACCTGTAATGTTTGGTTCATGTTCAGTTATAGCCTTATAGTTCGTTTCGGGAAAGTCCATAAATCCAACAAAGTCTTCTAAAATACTGCTGCAATAAACATAATGCAGAGAAAGACTAAGTTGTGAGGTATGTGACGAATCCGTGGTTTCGTCATAGATCACACTATAAAATTGAGCTTCGTGGCTTCTTGTTTTTATAGTACTTAAAGTTTCTTCCGCGCATAATTGTATCAAGTCATTTGCCGTCGTCTTGCTAATATACCCCGACTCAGCCACTCCTTGAGGGGGGGAGCGCTCCCCCCTGGATCCACCAGTGAATACTGATGTATTGGGATTATTGTTTAGTAAGGGCCCATCCTGCCAAACATTTTAAACAGATTAAATGTCGAAGCATTTAGACCTTTTCCCCCTGAGACCTCTTCCCAAGCTAAGATTCAAGGTCCACTCTCCCTTCTTCCCTATCCCATCTCATTCCCATCTTTTTCAACCTCAATTCATTCCCAAGACGTTGCTTATATGGTATTTTAAATACCTGGTATCGAGTACTGTATTTTGATTTATCTTCCTGTTAGGATATGAATAGATGATAATTCCCATAGAAACTACTAGTCTGAAGAAGTTTTGGGGGATTGAAGGCTTGAAATTTTTAACCCCCTCCATGACCCACACATACCACAGGAAAACTAGTAGTATGCCTCTCTTCGAGCTCAGTGGGCCCCCATATATCATTCATTCAACCAAGGTCAATGGTCAATGGTCAATGTAAAGTATAAAATGGATTATTGTACGTTCAGACCTTTATAGGAAAGTAAAGAGCAATATTAAAACCTAAAACGTGCATAAACAAAGTCTTCGAGAGATCCTAAACCTATTCATTCGGACAAGTCTCATCTATTTCTGATTCTGATCATTTTGCAGTTCTCTCTCCAAAATTGACCCACTCTCCTCCTACTTTTATAGCTAAATTGTAGTAATTTTTTGTTGCTAACATAATTTTAAAACATCCTGTTTTTGCTATTTAAACTTAGTAAAAATATTTTTTAACTAATTAAATTTCAATGCTAGTTTTTTCTATTACTAACTAAATTTTAATTATGTTTTTTATTTGCAGTGTTTAAATACAACTTGTTTTTTTTACTAAATCAATATGAATATAACTTTTTTCTCTATTTACAAAATTTTTATAGAGCTTTTTGATAGATAAAATTTTGATAATGATTTTTGTTCACTACATTTTAATGTGACATGTTGTTATCACTATCTTATGGCTGTTATAATAAGTTTTACTTTACAATTGGACAATTTACTTTACATTCTCTTATATGTTCCCATTCGGAGACCTGTCTAATTCGGAGACCCATCAGACAGCCATTAGAACTGGTTAGCCGGTTACGTAGGCCTAAAAAATTAACATAGAAGCCTTATGATGATGTTAACAAACTGCATATAAAAACGGCAACATTAAACATGTTGTATTAAAACTTAGAGAACTTAATCTGTTAAAATTTAGTTAGCAAAAGGATTGTATTGAAAATTCACGAACAGAAGAAGATAATTTCGGAGACCACCCTGCCTTTCCATGACGATAAAATAACAGGTAAAAGTTGTAAAAAAAGTGGTATTAAAGCATTGTGACCATAAAACAAGTCTTATTAAAATTTAGTTAGTAATGGAAATTTAGTTAGCAATTAAAAATATATTAAATTGATTTAGCAGAAAGGAAAATGTAATAAGAACTGGCAAAAAAAATATAATAAAATTTCACTACTATTAAAACAAACATTGAAACCATTTGAAGGGGAAAACAAGTTGCATTAAAATTTGGTGATCAATAAAAAAAATAGTATTAAACTGCAGTTAGAAAAACAAAGAATAACTTGTATCAAAAAGTAGTGAGCGCAAAGAGTACTAGAATTAGACGGGTCTAATTCTACCGGTCTGACTAAAAAACCGGTTTGACTTGGCAAATTGTAGTCAATGGGAGCCTCAAATAATTAAATATAATCCAATAAAATGTAATCCTCTAAATAAAATTAGATCAAATTATCTCATGGTAAATGAGAGTGATAAACTAACTAAATTGTAGAAAATGCGACTAACCTTGCATAAAAAAAAACTTGACTGACTTATTGACTTAAAACCCTTGCTCAGCAGGGTCACCAGCGTAGAGGGAACTAGTTGACAGCGCCGTCAGTCTTCTCCAGGTGGTCCTGTCCCGGGCTAGTGATGGGGCTTGGTTTGGGTCTATATTGCGAGTGAGGAGTCGTTGGTATATTACATCAGTTCACCTGGTGCACGGTATCCCTCTTGGACATTACCAGCAATTTTTAGAGAGATTGAAATCCCTGATAATCCTTGCAGGGGTGCCTGGCGGAAAGTGGAATAGGCCATCTCAGGGAACGACCTTCTGCTTTAATACAGAGATTTGCCAGCTTTAAAGTCGTCGGGACCTCAGTGTTGTGGACCTTGCCATACTATTTGAAGCCTACATTCAACACAAGTCTTTAGTTCAGACGGAATTGACTTTTTCTAGCTTTGTATGAGTCATCGGCCTCGTCTAAAAATAATATACCATGACACTTGAAATTTCGCTGTTGTAAATTTGAGCTTTCATTTGATGACTAATTTGTGGTTTGACGAAAACTGTCCGCAGGTATCGTTCAAATACAGAGTTTTTCTTGATTGATTTGCCAGAGATTTTGGCGTCAAGTGTGCCATTCGAGGATATAATTTATCCGAGATATGTGAACTTCCCAACCAAGTCGACATCATGGCCGTTAAATTCAACAGATAAGGGGGACGCCGAAGCAGTCTTATCTATGGGAATTATCTTTCTGTTCTTCGAATTAATTTGCAGCCCTACTCAGGACGCTGTGAAAGAAGTTGTCGCGAGTGCACACTTAAGTTGGTCAACATTGTTGCTAAGGAAAACTACATCGTCAGCAAAAACAATATCAGAATGGGTCCTCTACGCATAATTGAGGCGGGAAGGGTGGATACGGTTTTTATGGTTCGGAATATGTTCGGTGACACAGTTAAACAGCTCAAGTGCAGCAGCGCATCATCGCCGTACTCCGTTGTTGATGGGGAAGAAAGAAGGAAGCATCCCAATAACCAGGACGGGATTTTCTGTGTTGCTATAAAGATCTTTAAAGAGGCTGGCTATTTTTGTAGGTAGGCACGCAGCACCCAGGACTAGCCAGAGGGATCTTCTGTCTACAGTATCAAATGCAAAGTGGAAGTCGATGGAATTTATGCAAGCTTTTTTGTTGTGTTTCAATGTCTTCTCAACGATCTGTCTGACTGTAGGAATCTGCTCAGTTGTCGAAAACAAATATATTTGTAATGTAAGACATTACAGTACGAAAAAAAGAACACCACTTAACTCATGCTTGACCATTTCACGCATTCATTTTTTTGTTAAACAGAAGGCATATACTATTTCTTTTGATAATTCGGGACATCTTAATCCCTGTATGAACCTCCGTATGCTTGGATAAAGTGGAATTTAGAAAAAATACATAAGTGCACAACTTGTATTTGTAATTTCTTTCTCCTCTATGAACTTTCAAATGTGTGGATAAATTAGAAGTCTTAGAAAATATTTTGATACACATCTTTTATTTATTAGGAATTTCTCCTCTATGTGCCTTCGCTAGGATGCATAAATTTTCATTTGGAAATGAATATTTTATTACATATTTCGCATTTGTATGGATTCCCTCTAAATGCACCCACATGTGTCTGTACAAATAGAAACACCGTATAAACCTCTGACAGGGACTATTTTGCCTTGGTCCTTAATTTGTAATGTTTTAAAAGATGTAATTTGGTTGGTACATTCATGCCAGTGGTCAATTCAGTATAATCACTTCTATAAGTCTCTGCTAAAGCCAATTCGGGAAAAAATATCTTTATATGAGTCTTTAGGGAACTTAATAACAAAAGGGTTCATTCTTTAACTCGATATATTGTTTATTTTGTTTCAGCTATCACAATATTCATCCATTCGTAATTTAAGTCTTCACAGGTCACAGTGAAATTTCATATTGGAATTTTGTTTCTCTGTATTGGCCGGGTTGGATATAGCTTAAGTGAAAAAAAAACCACATGTAAGCATATATCGAGAAAAAAAATAACCAGTTTATCCGGTAGAAACCTATTTAGACGATGCCAATGCATTTTTCCCGGGTCAATAATCTCGACATATTTCTAGATTTGTAAAATTGATATGATTTCTACTACAAAATCACTGGGAGGTCTCAAACAGGAAAATGTATTCTAAAAAAGGGTTAAACAAGTTAGAGAAATGTACTGAATTACATAAACGAGGAGGATGTATCTTATGATTTTGCCTAATTCACTCTAATATTATATAAATAATATAAAAAATCAAACGATTATCAACAACAACTGTGATTTACCAAACCTTTGACTATGACATGTCTCAAACTATGAAAAAGAAACACGAGAACGAGAAGTATTTTGAAAGAACTTCAAGACTTTTCCTATTCAGGAAATGAGATAAGGAGCTAAATCCAAACATCATTTTGAACCTGAACTTCCAAAGGAGAGCAAAGAGCAATATTAAAACCTTAAATGTGGATAAATAAAGTCTTTAAGGGAAAACCGAAGCTAGCCCTTGAGGGAAGTCTCATTTGTTTCTGATTTTGAATATTTTTGGTTTTTCCTCACCTGAATAGCGGTCCACACATTTATCGCTACTTTCCTCATAGAAAAAGACAAAAATAATTACCTTTTAGCACTTGACAATAGTGAAACTGACGAAAGTTGGCTTTCTTCACAGGCATGTAAACTCCCCTCTCCAGGGTTCTTTCTTAAAGCAGGCAGATTTTAACCCCATCATTACATCGTATATAATTTACCACATTATTTTACTGGATTAACTCTTATTTTGGTTACATTTCCTAAATTGAGGTGTATCACGGAGTACATCTTAGTGGATCAGATTTAGACAATCTTTTAATGTCTAAGGAGATTCTGTATGTAATATTATTGTGAAAAGTACTTTCTTGACTTACGTGTTCTTGGTATAGACTAGTTATAATCAACATTTTAGCAAATCAGAGTTTTTTAGTAACGATTCTTGAAGTTATAGATGATTTGTATGTCATATTAGAGTGAATTAGGTACCATCATAAGAAATATCGTGCTCTTATGTATTCATATGACACATTCTGCTCCCATACGTAGCTTACTGTTTTATATAACTGAATTAACAATTTTTTGCTATATATCCCTTATTGAGGTATTCTAAGCAGCACATTTTAGGGGAATAGAGTTATTGTAGACAATTTTTTTTATGTTTAAGGAGATTTATGTGTCATATTAAGGTTGAATGCGCAGTCTTTGGTTATATTTCCATGTATGAGACTATTAATAGTCAGTATTGTAGAAAGTCTGAAATTTCATATTAAGGTTGAATACCCAGTCTTTGGTTATATTTCCATGTATGAGAATATTAATAGTCAGTATTGAAGAAAGTCTGAAATGTTAGCAACAATATTTCATGTTTGAGATTATTTAAATGTCAATTTAGTGAATTAGATACAATCATACGATATATTTTGCTTTTAGAAAAATTTATCGCATTTACACTTGACTTGATTGATACTTACACATCCTTGTTTGAGACTACTCATAATCAAAATTTATCAAGTCGGAACTTTTTAATCCCTTAAGTGAATTTATAAGATTCCCCCCCCCCTCATTTGAAATTTACTGACTATATTGCACTAGACTGATATACTCTTAGCCTACATACTCTATTTTCTTCACTGAGGAATCAGGACAAAAAGTCAAATCTTAACGTCTTTACGACGCCTTTACTTAAACTTTAACGTCTGTATATGAAAGGCTCCCCCCCTCATATACAGAATAATTTTAGTTCGGTTTAGATTTTAATTCTGCTCCTTACTTAGAGTTGATTTTTTTTTAAATTTCTGAACGCTTTCCAAATCATGCCAGGAAAAGCCAATCCCACCCCTCCCCGAATAATCTTTCTCCTGGAAAATTCCCCCCTGAAACTTTCTTCCAGAGAGGAAATTCTCATTGTGAAAAATGCTCCCTCTATCCCCTTATGAAATTATCTCGAAAATTTTCCATACATTTCTCAATTACAAATGCTTTATGTGAACAGTATGGGCAAATTACGTAACTTATTACCCTTTCCACAGGGACTATGGGGGCTTATGTCATCACCAAAAGGATAAGTACTGGACCTTTAAATTGTTTTGAATCAAATGGATGTCTTAAAATTTAATCAAACTAGTTGGGGGAAAAAGGGTGTGGCTGGAGGGTTAATTGACCTCCAATTCTCTTGGTCAATAAAAAACGAACTAGAACTTTTGGTTTTCCTGCAAATGAGCTATCATCTAATTCTCTACTACCATTGGTTCGATAAGAATAACCTGGGAAAAACAACCAAATAAATAAAACAATGAAAAAAACAATAACAATCAACAAATGAAGATGCGCCCGTGATCTATGTTCTGCCAAAAGACACAAAATACCAACTTTCTGTAGATAGGAGTTTGAAACCGCAACCGTAGGGTTATCTGATATGCTGAAGCTGATGGTGTGACTTTCATTAGAAACGCCTGACATTTTGGGGGTGTTTTCCCCTTTTTCCAAAATCAGGCAATTTTTCTCTGGCTCGTAGCTTTTGATTGGCGGCATTACAATTAATGAATTTTGTTCATTTGGAATCAGCTTAAAAAGGCAATTCTTTGAGGTATCTATTGTTATCAAAATTCCGTTTTTAGAGTTTCGGTTACTCTTCAGATGTATTGCTCCTTAAATACAGTTCTTCACCACAAACTGCTTGATAACAAGCACTATGACAAGACTGTAATGTTGTTAAGAGATGCTTTAGTCCTAATATATTTATGTGTTTTACTTATACAATCAATTTTTCTAGGTAAAAATATGGTTCCAAAACAGAAGAATGAAATGGAAAAGAAGTAAAAAAGGCCATAATGAGTCTAACAGCGAAAGAAAATCGAAAGAACGAGTTAAAACAGAAGAAAACAAGTCAGATTCAAGTTCTAGCAGTAATCAAACCTACTTAGAGAGTTTATCAAAAGCAACTAGTGATAATAATACCAAGTCTTCTTTCATAAGGATTGCAGACACGAAAGGGGGGTCTTTACCCAACCCATCTATGCAATCACCTTCTTATATATATCCAGAGCCAAAGGAGGTTCGACAAGCTCCTCACAGTAATTCATCGAAGATCTATAATCCATTTTTTGTTTAAAGTTTTTACCTTTTGTTTTTACGCATTTTCGTGACTAAAATATCGAATAGTGAAACAGTAATATTTGCATAGGGCTTTTAAGTGAAAACCTTGTTAACGATCCTTACCCTAGTCTGCCATAAATTGTATTCTACGTGAAAATGAGGGGCACAATTCTATATCCCATAAATGCTAAAAGAGCTATACATAATGATATGACCCGACACGATCAAAAGTACTGGTGTTAAAACTCTCTACTGTTATTACTCAACTAAAAGAAGTTGTGTAAAAAAATAGCAATCACAGTGTTTTACACTAGCATCCGTAAGAAGGTTTATCGATCCTTGAAATCTGCAAGCAACGATCCACAGAAAACATTGAACTTCGTTAAAGGTCGATGACTTCATGTGCAACTAATCAAAATATCCTTAGACGATTTGGGAATTATATGAATGAATAAATGAATGTTCTTTATTGCTCATTTATAAACAAAAACTAAATAAAACGATAGAGAACACCAAAAGAAAAAGAAAGAAAAACAAAACAAACATGTTATAAAGATACACACAAATTACGAATAATACCACAACTAAAATAGTGCGCCCTTCCAAGCGTGAGAAGAGACTAGTTACTCAGTTTCTAAAACTGTTCATCCCCGGCCTGAAGCGGTTCCACCACACCGAAAAGGATAACGATATACCTATTCCTGAACCATCGAGGGGCCTGAAGCAAAAACTTCGCGTACATAAAATAGCAATTTCACTGCCCTCGCCTATCAGACTCTGTAAAAATGTCCGAAATGGGGCAAATACAGAATATGCGGGAGAGCCACAAAATTATATATTTGAGAAAGAGCTTTCCGTTCCAGATTAAGTTGTGATGTAACCACACAAGCATAAGCAATTCTAATTTTGCGTTCAGCATTCCGAAGCAAAAGCTTTCGCGTATTCTTAATCGAACACCCAATCGGAAGACCTAAATATGTTACTAGAGTGGTGGGTGGCACCTCACTATCCCCTAGAGGGACACTATCAGGCACATAACTACCATGAAAATTTAAGAAGAGGACTTGGGATTTTGCAGCATTCATACTCAGTCATTTTTGTAGATTAGCAAAAATAGTTTTTTTTAACTGAAAGTAAGGAGCGACAATAAAACTTAAAACGAACAGAATTTAATCCGTATATGAAATAGGCTGTCCCCTCCTCAACACCTCTCTCTTAACGCTAAAGTTTGACTCTTCGGCACAACTCCAATTTTTAAAACAATAAAAACTTTATCTTAAAGAGCGAAGCGTTGAGTAGGACTTTTTTTTCATACAGTGCTGGTTTATCAAATAACATTTACAATCCCCTTTAGTTACCGAATTGTAAGTATATCACCGTTAGTTTTAAAAACACCCCTTCCTACTAGCCATTTTCTAAAATTTGAAATAAATTTTTGTATCTATTATTATTGATTATTGATTATCGATTGTTAATTATTGATTATTGAATCTTTTTATCAGGATTTCCTATGGTAAAAGAATGACACGTTAGTCGACCGAGCAAACAAGTTAATTATATTCTTAGGTTCCTAGAACTACATTCTAAGCAATCAACATATTTTTTCTGGGTGCTAGCAAACTGGTGTAAAATGTCATTGGATTGTACCAATTTAACAGCGAAATCAATTTCTCAATTGAAGTTGTATTTTTTGGTAAGTGATATTAGTGATTTGTTTCCGGGTGTCTTTTTTAGCATCATTCCAAGAATATGCATACCACAGGCATTTGAGATGCTTACAGGACAGACATATTCTTTTTATGGTCAATGAAACTTGTTTCAGTTTTTGCTACAATGACAATTGTAGCATTGAAAAATGTGAGTCTGTACGATGACAGAGCCTCCATCCCCCCCCCCCAACTTTTTGCCCCCTCCCACAACTTTTTTTTAACTTGGAATTTTTTTACACAAAGGAAGTAAAACAAAAACAGTCAGAGAGCTATGCAGGCAAAGAAAGACACACAGGAACACAGTTACACACAAACAGATATACAGCCTTGCAGGCAAAAAAGACACACAGACGGATAGACAAAAGCAAACACACAGAGACAGATAAAAAGTGCTTGATTTAAGGAAAAGTTTTGTGTTACATGCTAGAAACGAGCTTCAATCAAGGATATGTACCTTTAAAAACCTTCAAATATCTTCAGCAGCAATCAAAACGTGACTGTTATTACCAAAATCTATTATGATGCTTTCAAAATTCATGTTACCTATTAACGCAACTTAGCATAATGCTATTAAAATCGTATCTGCTGTTATCAAAATCTTGTTAAATATTTATCAAAACGTTACATTATATTATCAAAGTCTTGCATGATATTACAAAGTCTTGTTAAGTATTACAAAATCTTGTCTTGCATTATCAAAGTCTTATGAGATATTGTGAAAACACTTTCGGGTATTATCAAAATCAAAGTCTAATTATTATAAAAATCTCGAATGGCTCTAGAAAAATTGTGTCCGTTACAGTCAAAATATTATCAGGCGTTACCAAAATCTTGCGTGATATTAACAAAATCTTGTCTGATATTACCAAACATCTTGTAATACATTATTAAAATCTCGCCTGATTTAACGAGGATCCTTTATTGCATTATCAATACCTGAAGTCGTATTATAAAAATCACGCAAGTTATAAACAAAATATTACACAGCATTACCAATATCTTACCTGTTATTAACAAAATATTTTCTTGTACTATCAAAAGGTGTCTGACATTGTCAAAATCTAAAATGGTGACATTAAAATCGTGTCTGCTATTACAAAAATTCAACGTAGTACTATGAAATCGGGTCTGCTATTATCAAGATTATTCAAATGTTACCAAGTATTACCAAACTCTTGGATGATATTATTAAAGTCTTGTTTAATATTATAAAACATTTCTCACTACATTATCAAAATCTCGACTGACATAATGAGAATCCTGCACTCGGTACTGCATACGGTAACGGCACACGATACTATCAGAATCATGCAAGTTATTAGCCAAATCATCCATGGTATTATCATAATCTTACAAATTATTAACGAAATATCTTCAGCAACAATCAATATGTGACTGCCGTTACCAAAATCTAATATGATGCTAGCAAAATCAGGTAACCTATTAACGAAACTTAACATAGTGCTATCAAAATCATGTCTTCTATTATTAAAACTATCAAAATCTTGACTAAAGATATCAAACCATTACACGATATTAATAATGTCTTGCATGATGTGACCAGATCATATTAAATACAACAAAATCTTGTCTCGTATGATTAAAGTCTTGTGTGATATTATCAAAATTCTTTTCGGCATTGCTTAAATCTTGCAAGTTATCATCAAAATCTAGAATGGTTCTAGCAAAATCATGTCTGTCAAAATCACTACACTATCAAAATATCGCCTGATATAACGAAAAACCTATATTGCATTATTAAAACCTGAAGTGGTATTATCAAAGTCATGCAAGCTATTAACAAAATCTTGAATAGTATTATCAAAATCTTACTTGACACTAACAAAATATTATCTGGTGCTATAAAAACGTCTCTGATATTGTCCAAATCTAAAATGGTGTCACCAAAATCATGGCTGCGATTACCAAAATTTAGCGTGGTGCTATGAAATCGTGTGTGCTATTATGAAGATTATTAAAATCTTGCCAATTATTACCACAATTTTGTTTGGTATTTTGATCACCCTGTCTGATATTATATACATCTTGCGCTATATTATCGAAATCTCAACCGATATGACGAGAATTCTCTATGGTATTATCAAAACCTTACATGATATTATCAAAATTGCGCAAGTTACTAGCAAAATCTTGCACGGTTTTATCGAAATCTTAAATGACATTAGCAAATGTCTTGTGAGATATTATGAGAATACTTTCCATCATTAATTAAATCTTACCACTTGTTATCAAAATCTAGAATGATGCTAGCAAGATCTTGTCTGGTACTATCAAAATACTATCAAACATTATTAAAATCTTGTGTGATATAATCAAAACCATGCCTGAAATTATCAAATCTCTTGTGCTACATTATCAAAATCCCAAATGGTGTAAAGAGAATCCTCCATGTTATTGTCAAAACTTTACATAGTATTATGAAAATCTTGCAATTTATTAACAAAATCATGCATAGAATTGTGAAAATGCTAACTGATAAAAACAAACAAAATTCTGGCAATATAAAAACGCGTCTGATATCGTCAAATCTGACATGATGTTATCTAAATCATGTTTAAGTTTACCAAATATAACATAGTGGAATCAAATCGTGCCTTTCATTATAAAGATTATTAAAATCTTGCCAAGTATTACCAAAATCTTGTATAATAGTATCAAAATCTTGGCTGATGTTATAAAACATTTTGCACTACACTATCAACATCTCGACTGATTTAATGAGAGTCCTTTATGAGAATATCAAGGGCATACATAGCCTATCAAAATTATGCAAGTTATTAACAGAATCTTGCATGGTTTTATCATTTAATCTTGCAGGTTATTAACAAAATTATTTCAGCTATAGTCAAAACGTGTCTGCTATTACCAAAATCTAATATAATGCTATCAAAATAATGTTACCTATTAAAAAAACTTAACATAGTTCTATTAAAATCATGTCTTCCGTTATCAAGATTATCCAAATCTTGTCAAATATTATCAAAACTTTACATGATAGTATCAAAGTCTTGCAGGATATAACCTAATCCTGTTAAATATTACAAAATCTTGTCTTTCATTATTAAAGTTTTGCGAGACATTATGAGAATCCTTTCTAGTATTGCCTAAGTCTTTCAAGTTATTATCAAAAATTAGAATAGTATTAGCAAAATCATGTCTGGTAATATGAAAATGTTTTCACGTATTACCAAAATCTTGTACGATATTATCAAAATCTTGTCTGACTTTATGAAACCTCTTGCAATACATCATCAAAATATTGTCTGATATAATTAGAAACTTCTATTGCATTACCAAAACCTCACGTGGTATTTTCAGAATCATACAACTTATTAACAAAACCTTGCATGGTATTATCAAAATCTTACTTGGCGTCAACAAAATATTTTCTGGTACTATCCAAACGTGTCTAATATTGTCAAAATCTAAAATTGTGTCATCAAAATCATGACTGCTACTACCAAGATTTAACAAAGTACTATGAAATCGTATTTTCTATTAGCAAGATTATCAAAATATAGCCATGTATTACAAAAATTTTGTTTAGTACTTTCAAAATCCTTTCCTGATAATATCAAACATCTTGAAATTTAATTTCAAAATAGCGATTGGTATAAAGATAATTCTCTATGATATTACCAAAACTTTAAATGATATCATTAAAATCTTGCAAGTTATTAAAAAAAATTCATGGTAATATTAAAATTTCACCTGACACTAACAAAATATTTTCAGCTAAAATAAAAACGTGCGTGCTATTAACAAAATCCAATTTGGTGCTATCCAAATCATTTCCAATGTTAACAAACTTTAACATAGTGCTATCAAAATCGTGTCTGCTATTATCAAAATTATCAAAATCTTGTGAAATATTATGAAAATTAGATACTGTCGAAAATTTTTAAATTTAATAGTCAACTTCCTGCTGTTGCCATCTATATAGGTACACTCATAGATCACGATTTGCTTAGATGACATAGATGACGATGGTAACATCCCCAGTGCTGCCATGTATTTTGTTAGAGGTATAGATGGAAGATAAAGTGATTCTAAGATGGTTTAAACTATGTTAGCTGGAACGAATAAGAGTTTCAATAGAAATAATAAATTATTTTACAGTGAAAAACAAAAAAATAAGTTATGAACATTTCGACGACACAGTTGGAATTCATCATCAGCAGAGATTTTAAAGTTTTAAAATTAACACTAAGTGGATCTATACAGAAAAATTGTAATAACTTCCGGATCACTGACTGTTTCCGGTTCATTGACATAAGGAGTTAATTAAATGAGTTAATTCAAAGTCTTGAGCTCCTTAATTTATATTAAATTCTTAATAGGGTTAGCAAAATCTTCCAATTCCTCCAATTGTAAGCAAAATGTTGGTAAATTTATAATCCTCAGTCTAAGTTGGCACAATTCTCTTCTTTTTCCAATTGTAAACGGAATGTTGCTGAATTTATAGTTATAAAATTTTCCTTGTCTATCGTCCCTATATATACGACGTTAAATTTTCTTCACAGACCATTCGCCTGTCTTTGTGTGTTCCCGACTGTGTCTTCAAAATATTCAGAACTTTTGTTTTTGTTTTTCACAGTCTAACCAATTCTTATCTCTATTTAAACTCTTATTCATTTCGTCAAAGAAAGGCAGTGTGGTCTATGAAAATAATTAAACTATGTTAACTGGTTTCAAGTTAATTTCGTTTGGAATCAGTAAGCGTGATGCGCACGCTTACTGAGTCTAAACTAACCTAATTTAGGTAGTAAAACATATTGCCACCTACGAGTATAAATGGGTAGATGGGAACAGCAGGCAGTTGACTTTTAACTTAAAATTCGTTGAAAGTATCAAGTTTTTATAACATTTTACAAAATTTTTATAATCTTGATAATAACAAACATGATTTTAAACAGCAGTATGTTAAATTTTTTTAATAGTGGAAATGATCTAATTAGCACCATATTGTATTTTAGTAATAGCACAAACGTTTTGATTGTAGCTGAAAGTATTTTGTTAGTGTCAGGTAAGATTTAGATATTACCATGGAAGAATTGGTTAATAACTTGAAAGATTTTGATAATATCATTAAGGTTTTGATAATGCCATAGAGAATTAATATTATACCAGTCGAGATTTTGATATTGAGGTGCAAGATGTTTGATAATATCAGACATGGATTTCAAAAGCACCAAGCAACCTTTTGGTAACACTTAGAAGGATTTTGACAATATTCTTAATACCAGACACGACTCCATAGTACTATGTTAAATGTTGGTAATAGTATACATGATTTTGATGATACTATTTTATATTTTGACAATATTAGACATGTTCTGATAGTACCAGAAAAATGTTTTTAGTGACTGGTAAGATTTTGATAATACCATGAAAGATCTTGTTAATAAGTTGTACCATTTTGATAATACCACGTAAGGTTTTAACGCCCATGCTGGTAGAAATAGGGATAGATGGTATCCCAGCCTAGGTAAATTTGCTGTAGGAAGAGAAAACAACAATGGATACAGACTTTTGCAATTTTGAAGGTATAACAATCTAGTTATAACCAATACGGTGTTTGGTCATAAAATGGCCAATAAGTTAACATGGTATTCACGTGATGGTAAGACAGCAAATCTTATTGATTATGTTATAGTAAACCGAAGACTGGCAGGATTAATAGAAGATACTAAGGTATATAGGAGTTCTGTTATTGATGTTAAAAGTAAAGATCACCATCTAGTAGTGTCAAGGGTTAATTTAAAGCTGAAATATCGGAAGGATAACTACCTCCCGGGAAGTTATGATGTTGATAGACTCCTGGATGTGAATTTGAGAAAAACTTTCCAGGAACAGTTAAATACTAAACTTAAGAGTTTAAAATTTGATAATATGGAAGATGGTTGGAATAATTTTAGAAAAATAATTTGTGAAGTTGCTGATGGTGTATTAGGGAAGAAAGCTAGAGCTGCAGCTAAGAATATTAGTGGAAAAGCTTTATGTTTCATAGAAAGGAGAAAGGACTTGTACAAGAATTATCTGAGTGATAGATTGTATGAAAACAAAAGAAATGTAAAGAAAGTGGAGAAAGCACTAAAATATGAACTAAGGAGGTGGGAAGTGGAGACCATGGATAAAATTGCCGAGGATCTGGAAGATGCAGCTAGACGGCATAATAGTAAAATAGTGTACTGGCACGTTAACAAATTGAGAGGGAGTATTCAATCCGGACTTGGCCCAGTTAAAGATGGGAATGGGGTCGCAATTAGCGATAAGGAAAAAACTAAAGAGAGATGTGCCGAAGATTTTGAGAATTTGGTTAACCGAGATAGAGTTGCAGGAAAAAATATAGAGGAAAATGAAAAATTTTGTGATACCTTGGATGTGAAGGAAAATTTGTTTTGTGAGGAGGAATTAGCAACAGTACTAAAAGGATTAAAGAACAATAAGGCTCCAGGTGCTGATAGGGTGGTAAATAAGTTTCTTAAATATGGTGACTTTGAGGTTAGAAATAAGTTATTGAAGATTATGAATATGATTTTTGAAAAAGGGGAAGTACCTAACGATTTTAGGAAAAACTTAATTAAGCCTCTTTATGAGAAAGGTGATAAAAGTGAGTATGGTAATTATCGAAGCATTAGTCTGGTCTTTGTAGGTAGTAAATTACTTATTCATTTGATGCTTTTCAGACTGAGAGTTGCCGTAGACAAAGTTTTAAGAGAAGAGCAGTGTGGTTTTAAAAAAGGTAGAGGATGTGTCGACCAAATTTTCACTCTTAGGCTACTAATTGAGAAGTGCCTGAGTTTTCAAACACCTTTGGTCCTCAGCTTTATAGATTATGAGCAAGCGTTCGATTGTGTTGATAGAATAGCTTTAGTAAAGGTTTTATCCTTGTATGGTATACCAGACAAATACATTAAAGTGATTAGTGCTATTTACGAGAATAACACTGCTGCGGTTAAGGTAGGAAATGAGGTTAGTAGCTGGTCTTGTATTAAATCAGGAGTTAAGCAAGGTTGCGTTCTATCCCCCTTTACATGGATTATTTTGATGGACTATGTTTTAAGGAGCACATGAAAGGCAATGGGAGATCACGGAATCAAATGGGGAGGGAAAAGTCTCCTGGACTTAGATTATGCTGATGATTTAAGCATCCTAGATGAAAGTGTGAGCACAATGAATGAAGTTTTAGAGATTTTGCGAGTTGAGGGTGCTAGAATTGGTTTGAAAGTTATTGTTAGGAAGACTAAGTCACTAAGGCTAGGAATAAGTGAAGATGAAAAGGTGACGTTTGGTAATGAAAAGATTGATCAGGTGGGCAGCTTCACTTTCCTTGGTAGTATTATTATTAGACGATGGTGAAAGCAGTGACAATGTTCAAAATAGAATTGCCAAGGCTCAGGGTGTTTTTTTTTCTCAGTTAAAAAAAGTCTGGAAGAATAGGAAGATAAGTCTGCAAACCAAGATTAGAATATTAGAAGCTACAGTGATGACTGATAGTATGAAAGATTTTGATAGTGTAGTGCAAGATGTTTGATAATATTAGACAAGTCTTTGATAATACCACACAAGATTTTGGTAGTACCTGATAATATTTTGATATTAAGACACGATTTTTCTAAAATCATTCTATATTTTGATAATTACTTGCAAGGACTAGGTAATGCCCAAAACAATTCTCATAATATCGCACAAGACTTTGATAATACAACACAAGATTTTGTGATATTTAACAATATTTGGCAATATCATGCAAGACTTATGATAATCTTGATAATAGCAGAAACGATGTTGATAGCACTATGTTAAGTTACGTTAATAGGTAACGTGATTTTTCATCGTTTCACATTAGATTTTGGTAATAGCAGTTGCAATTTAATTCTTGCTGAAGATATTTGAAGGTTTTTCAGGGTATACTCCTTGATTTAAGCTTATTTCTAGCATGTAACACCAAACATTTCCTTCAAACAAGCTAATTTGCCTGTAGGGCTGTGTGTCTGTTTTTGTATGACTTTGTTCCTGTGTGTCTTTCTTTGCTTGCTTGGCTGTGTGCCTGTTTGTGTTTGACTTAGTTCTTGTGTGTAAAAAATTTCTAAGGTAAAGAAAATTTAAAGGAGGGAAAAAGATAGGGAGGGGGCATTGGGGCCCCTGGAGGGAGATCCGGGGCTCTGGAGGGGAGCCTTGGGGCCCAAAGTCATGCGCAAGTCCTGTAATGGTAAACCAGGGTGCTCAAGACCATTACAGTACAAAAAAGAATACCTAACTATTTGCAGTCATTATAATTTTTGGTACCGAAACAAGTATCATGCACCATCACAAGAATATGTCTATCCAGCAAGCATCTAAAATCACTGTGGTATGCATATTCTTGGAATGATGCTAAAAAAGGTGCCCGGAACAAATCACTGATAGTATGTACCAAAAAATCCAATTCCAATGCATACATCGATTACGCAATTAAATTTAGACGATACAATGATGCTTAACACCAGTTGGCTAGCGCCAAGAAACAATATGATGATTGCTTAAAATGTGTTTCAAAGAATCTAATAATATAAATTACTTTTTGGCTCAGTCGACTAAGTTGTCATTCTTTTACCATAGAAAATCTTGATAATAAAAATTAATAATTTATAGTCAATAATCAATAATGGATAATCAATAATAGATAATAAATAATCAATAAAAAATAATCAATAATCAATAGTCAATAATCAATAATAAATAACTAACAATCAATAATCAGTAATCGATAATCAATAATCCAAGGTCAACAATCAATAATCAAAAACCAATAATCAATATCAATAATCAAGAAAAAAATCAGATGTTCGAGAATGGCTGGTAGGGAGGGATGTTTTTAAAACTACCGATGATATACATACAATTCGGTAACTGAAAGGCATTGTAAATTTCATTTGATAAACCAATACTGTATGAAAAACATGCCCCGTCCAATGTGAATACAACAAAAATATATAGATTACAAACCTCTTGCATATTACAGTCCTCGTCAAAATTCCTTTTAGACATATTTTTTTATCAAACTCAATAGGTCTAATTACAATAACTTGGGCCAATTCGCATTCTTTTATATCGAATATTTTGGCATTCAAACCGATGTTTCCATGAATTTTCTTATCCTCGGAAGCTGAGATAACACTATATGTGCTATAGGTATGGTGGGATTTGTGTTGCAGTATTCAAAGGGCCTATAGGAGGGGTTAGTAACTCCAACGATACACCGGGATAGGGCTGTCGTTGGACATATAGACCCCATACAACTAATCTGGCTCACCCTCTCTGAAATATGCACCTCCCCTTCACGGAAAAATTTTCCATGAAAATTCCATCCAACGTAAAATGCACCCCCCCCCCATCAATTTCCCTCCAGACAGTTTTATCCTCGCTGAAAATCCCCCTCCGTAAAATTTCTTGCGGACAATTCAGCCTGAAAAATTCTTTTTAGCATTCTTTCATTTGAATAAGACTTTAATCTCCAATCTGTTTCTGCATCACTTCAGAAATTTCCTTTTCGATGGAATATTATTTCACGGAAATCAAAATACGAGCAAAAAGCCTCTGCATAATTTTTCTTGAACATCTCCACAAGAAAAATTTGACGAAGAGAATGTAAAACAATTAAAAAGAATGTCTTATGGTAATTCTGTCAAATCCCCCAGTGTAACATTTCCCCTGGAATATTTACCACCGCCCAAAAATTTCCCTTCCTAAGAAACATTTTCCCTATAGAAATCCACCCCAAGCACAACCCCTCCTCCCCATAAGAAAATGTCTGTGTATTCCTAATAACAAATTCTATAAGTAAACAACTGGCAAATTTCATATCTTACAGGCCTCTCCCCAAGGACTGTGGGGGGTCATTTTACACCTAAAGACATAACTATTTGATCTTTCAACTATACTAAACAAAATGGCTATCTCAAAAATTTTCATAAGATAATTTGGGGGGAAATGGGCGTTGGAGGGAATCCAGTTGCCCTCCAATCTTCAAGGTCACTCAAAAGGGCACTAGAACTTTTAATTTCCGTAGGAAAGCAACTTCTCCAGATCTTCTAGGACCATTATTTTGATGCAATCACCCCTAGAAAAAACCCTAGAAACATTTAAATTCTTTTAAATGTTTTCACTTTTCTAAATTTAAGAAATCAAAAATCAATTAAGATTTTAAGAAATAAATATCAGCATATGTATATTAAACTAACAATGCAGATTTTTGTTCAGCAAATTCAATTGAATTTTTTTCCGTATATTAAAAATTATATTCTGGCTTTTAGAAAGCTTGGGATTTAGAACCCTACTCATATTAATTTCTGCTCGTTTTGAGCTTGATTCTTATTTATTTAATTTCTCTTTGTTTTGGGTTTCATTTATTTATTGATATTGATTTGTAGTAGTTAAATTCTTGGTAGATTCTATGATTCTATTTTCTATTTTTCTATTCTATTTCTATTTTTGTTCATTTTAGTAAAATGAAATTCTTTACTCTTTTTTAAACTTGTTTGGTTGAAATTTTTTTTTTAATTAATTAAACATATGATCAGGGGAAATAGAAACCTACAATAACTCAAACTAGAAACAGCCAGAAATTACTTTTAAAGAACAAACGAAACCCAGAACGAACAGAAATTAAATAAATAATCATAGCAAAAAACAATACAACAGGCACTAATTTAAATGAATAAATAAATGTTAAAACGAGTAAAGTCTAAGTTGAATGTGCAAATCAAGCTTAAAACGAACAAAAATATTTTGCTATTGAAGTATAAATGAGGCCCAAAACCAACAGAAATTAAACAAGCAATAATAGCAAAAAAACATACAATAGGTACTAATATAAGCGAGTAAATAAATCTTAAAAAGAGTCAAATTTAAATTGAATATGCAAAACAAGTTTGAAACGAACAAAATCTAGAAACAAGAATTTGGGTTTACCTCCTTCTCTCACTGTAAAAGTCCAAAACCTACTGCTTTATTGGCGCTTTACTGAAAATTAAATAAAAAAACAAGTTTTTTAAACTGAAAGTAGGGAGCAACATTAAAACTTAAAACGAACAGAAATTATTCCGTATATGAAAGGGGATGTCCCCTCCTCAACGCCTCGCTCTTTGCGCTAAAGTTTTTCATTGTTTAAAAAAAATAGAGTTGTGAGAAAGTCAAACTTTAGCGTAAAGAGCGAGGCGTTGAGGAGGGCACATCCCCTTTCATATACTGAATAATTTCTGTTCGTTTTAAGTTTTAATGTCGCTCCTTACTTTCAGTTTAAAAAACTTGTTTTTTTTTATTTAATTTTTGAACGTTTTTGAATAAATGCAGGTTTTGATCTTGTCTCACCGTACATGAATAATTAAAAAAAAATTTTCATATTAATTTACTTTTTTTTGGTTAAATGGCTTTCTTGAAAGTTGTTTCGTTTTATTTATGAACGTTTTTATTAGTAATAAATATACACAACTTATGAATTGAATTATGTAACGAACTTATATATTCATGTGTTTTTAATACGTATATTAGGTGGCTAGCCCCCTAGTCAATACCTTGATATTTAAGCTGAAGTTCGAATTTTGCTCCAATTCCTTAAAAATTACCGCTTAATCACAAAGGCCGTTAATTATAATAAATAGCTCTTATGACAGTACTAAAAAATCTTTGGCTTAAACAACGAGGTATTGACTAGGGGGTGAACCCAATCATATATGTAATATTTTCCGTTTGTTTTAAGTTTTAATGTTGCTGCTGTTGCAGTTGAAAAATTTGTTTTTTTTAAATTAAATTTCTGATCTTTCTTTAAATAATGCTTGGAAGTCCGGCGTCCCCTTCCTAGCAGTGTCCCTTTCCCCATGAAAACTTCCCTCATGGAAAAATCCTCCCATATAATCCCCGACCCCCCCCCCACTACCAGGAAAAATCTCCCCTGAAAACGTCTGTATACTTCCCAATAACCAATACTACATGTTAACATTGGGTAAAGTTCATAACTTTCAGCCCTCCTCCTGGGAACTTCGGAGGGTTAAGTCATCCTAAAAGACATATTTATCATATTTTCGAACATGCTGAACAAAATGGCTATCTCAAAATTTTGATCAGGTGACTTTGGGAAAAAAATGAGCATGGGAGGGGGCCTAGTTGCCCTCCATTTTTTTGGTCACTTAAAAAGGGCACTAGAACTTTTAATTTCCATTCCATTGAGCCCTCCCAAGATATTCTAGGACCACTGGGTCCATACGATCACCCTTGAAAAAAAAACACGCACCTGGCAAAAAATGCAAAATTCCACGTTTTTTTAGATAGGAGCTTGAAACCTCTACAGTAGGGTTCTCTTATACGCGCAATATGACGTTGTGATTTTCATTCAGGTTCTATAATTTTTAGGGGGTCTTTCCCCCTTTTTTGAAAATCAGCCAAATTTTCTCAGGCGCGTAACTTTGAATGGGTAGGATTAAACTTGATGAAACTTACATATTTGAAATCAGCATTAACATCTGATTCTTTTGATGTATCTATTTGTATCAAAATACCGTTTTCTAGAGTTTCGGTTACCGTTGAGCCGGGTCGCTCCTTACTTACAGTTCGTTACCACGAACTGTTTGATTAATAAGAAAAACTTTTTCCACAAAATTAGTTTTTCAAAGAAAAGTAAAGAACTCCATTAAACCAAAAATGAGCAAAAATAAAGTCAAATAATCTTCCAAAGTTAAAACTACCACAAATCAGCATCGATAAATAAATGAAACCCAAAACGAACAGAAATTGCAATAAATAACCAAGTCAAACTCAAAACGAGCAGAAATTAACATGGTTAGGGCTATGCCTTCCAAAGGCCAGAACATAATTTGCACTTTAAAGAAAAAATATAAATGTTTTACTTTTGTAACTTTAATAAATCAAATAATATTAACATTTGATTAATGAATATGAGTATATGAGTAGAGAGGGGGGTCCGACTCCGGGGTGAACCACGTGGTTTATGGTTTTCTCACTGAGAATGAAAAAACAGAATTTTTCTCAATTGAAAAAACATGATTTTTATAACTTTTATGGATGTTTTTTAGGACGGTTATGTGTGTTGGTCAATTTATTTGATGAATTTCATGGCTGTCAACATCAATTTATGTCTATTTTATGGTTTTTGTCAGTGATAATGAAAAAAACAGCGACGAGTACATCAATTTATGAATGTTTTATGGTTTTTGTCAGTAAGAATGAAAAAACATGATTTTTCTCACATTGATGGATGTTTCTTGTTCGATTTATTTGTTGTTGTTTGTCCAGGAGTAATGACAATGGGGTGATTTACATAATCGAGGGGAATTATAGATTCACGAAAGGGGAATTAAGAAACAAACATGGCTTCTTTGTTGTTTGGCTAACCTAACCTGAGAAATTGATTTACATAATCGGCGGGGAATTATTGAATCACGAAAGGAGAATTAAGAAACAAACATGGCTTCTTTGATCTTTAGCCTAACCTAACCTGAGAAATTGATTTACATAATCGGCGGGGAATTATTAATTCACGAAAGGGGAATTAAGAAACATTATGGCTTCTTTAATCTTTAGGCCTGAGGGATTTATTCGTTGTTGTTGATTTGGTCAAGTGCACGCTAGGGATGAATGTCAAGGTGTCCAGGAATAGGAAACCGGAAGTACATGCATCCTTCTCAGCCAATCAGCGAGTCGGATACATCTCCTTTCTCAGCCAATCAGAGGCTTTCTTACATATGATTTTTCCCGTTACATAACAATTCACCCTTGAGATTTCGTATATAACGGACATGCATTGTGATTAAATTATCAGAAAGTAAAGTAACCTGACAATGGATAGAACACTTGAAATTTTTGATGAGCTTGAAGCATTGGCAGCCACAATTAGCAATGTGAGTACATTTCAATTTTTATTTTCAAAATAAAATTATTTTCCTTGATCACCCTCTAGTATATCTAAGTCCCCCTCCCCCACAATACAAAACACCACCATGTTATCTTTATACTCACTAGAAAACATAAAATATGTTCTTTTTACCACATAAACCTAACCCATCCCCCACTGTTTTACAACGATAATTCTCGTAATAGAAATAATTCTCTTTTTCGATAAATTTTGGCTTTTCTGTATTGTAATCTTTTCTCTAACTGACATCCGTCGCTCTGTTGTTATTAATCCACTCTAGGTTTTGACATAAGGCTCTCTAGCGCGAGGTTAAAATTAGTTGTAACCCTTTTTAAAGCACTTCCTGTAAAAGGTTTCTCAAATCAAAATGGTTTGTTTTTCCGTCAAATTAAAATGGTTTTAAGCAAAAAGAGATTGCTGTTTATTAAGCTTGTGGATTCGTAACCTGTATTTTTGGAGGAGTGAAACGGGATTATTTCCAAAAATAATTACTAACAGTATATTTAGTAAATTGGTGAAAGGGGGGGGGGACATGCCTCAATTCTATCACCATTATTGTAAAATTAAAAAGTGTTTTTTGCATGAAAAGTAAGGGGGCTGGGATGTCTATGAATAAGCTTTTTTAATTAATTAAAATAGCATTTGAGTTCTGAGTTGAGTACATTTTTACTTTGTGCTTTACTGAAAATGCTGGCGTAGGGGGGCTTTCTTAGTGATAAATGCTTGTCTAGACAAAATTATGGTTATGTGGATGGGGGTACTAATTTTCCTTCTGTAAAAAAGGGAGAAATTATTTCGATACTACCTTTTTTCTCTTCTTTAAAGGCAAATTGTGAAAAATGTCCTCCGTCTCCAAGTAAGAGAGCCAGGGGTAATAATGCGACACCTGCGAAGGCGACAGTCATAGAATATGATCATTGGCCCATGCTACCCAAACAAGTGTTGCCTGACCAAGCCGCAGCCCAATCTGCGCTGGATTGTGACATCGCTTGCCCATCCCCTCTCCTTGGACCTCTAATAGCTGCCCCATCAACGCTAGGTCAGGAGGTTACCCTCCAGCATGCTATGTCAGATCCATCCGACACCCAAGCCCAGACAGAATTTGCAAATGTAAGCATTTTTACCTCTAGTTATAGAAATATATATCTATTTCTTCCAATGTTTTTTTTTTTAGTCTTTTCTTTTCACCATTTTCGAACACTGTAAAAGTGTATCTCAGAGATATTGAAAGATTTTTTCTCCCCAAAGGAAATATAATGTTCTCCCTTTTGAATCATGTCAAGTGCATGCATTCACCCTGCTGAATTCGACTAGTGAAGCCAAAAAAAAATGCACTATATCCCGCTCATAATAAGTAGCAAAATCCTTTGCATTATAAACTGCTTTATTAACGAATTCACCTTGCCTCTACAAATATTATAAAAACAACTTTCTATCGGAATGAGTTGTGTATCATGACAGGAGATGGCTATCCATTTCAAATCATGTTTTTTTTTCCAGAGCAGATATGGGATATTAATATGAAATTTTGTTTGGAGGGATTGTTTAAACAAAATCAAAACCTACTATGTCATGCGTTTTAGATTGTAAATATCTTATACTAACCGGTGGGGAGCGCTATGTGCCCGAGAAGAGCCGCGGGAAGCGCTGCGGGCCGGGGAAGCGCCACGGGAAGCGCTTTGGGAAGCGTTGCGGGAAGCGTTTCGGGAAGCGCTGGGCCGGCTCGGAGGGGGGGGGGCATTAAATACTGGAAATTTGGGGGAGTTGTTTGAACAAAATCAAATTGTCAATTTTATGTAAAGCGGCGTTTTAGATTGTAAATATCTTATATTAAGTTGGAAATTGGAACTTTCAGAATATCGATAGTTGTGGGGGGAACAGTGAATTAACCAAATGCTACTATGTGCATACTGCTACTACTACTACTAAGCACGCTTTAAATAATAATAATCCAAATTTAAAAAACAGTAGGGGTGATTTGAACACTTTGAAAATAAGCTATTTTTCATTTGTAGGTTGGACCATTGGTACCATATTCCTTGTCACCATCATCATCAGTTGGAGGAGAGGAGCTCTCCAACAATAATTCAATTTAACATGGGACGATAACATTTTACCTGACAGTAAATTACCGTTTAATATCGATGAGTATTTAAATGATTTTTTAAATGTATATAATAGCACAGTTGAGCAAGGGGACTTGAGTCAAAACACCATACAGCTTTAAAATAATTTTACAAACGAATTAACTGGGAACCCTCCTCTATCCCCCACTGATTACCTACTTCCACTTCAAACAACTCACGCAACTCCGCTCTTTGCGCTAAAGTTTTTCATTGTTTAAAAAAATAGAGTTGTGAGAAAGTCAAACTTTAGCGTAAAGAGCGAGGCGTTGAGGAGGGAACATCCCCTTTCATATACGGAATAATTTCTGTTCGTTTTAAGTTTTAATGTCGCTCCTTACTTTCAGTTTAAAAAACTTGTTGTTTTTTTATTTAATTTTTGAACGTTTTTGAATAAATGCAGGTTTTTATCTTGTCTCACCGTACATTAATAATTAAAACAAAATTTTCATATTAATTTACTTTTATTTGGTTAAATGGCTTTCTCGAAACTTGTTTAATTTTTATTTACAGAACGTTTTTATTAGTAATAAATATACGCAACTTACGAATTAACTTACGTAACGAACTTCTATATTCATAGTATTTTTAATACGTATATTAGGTGGTTCGCCCCCTAGTCAATACCTTGCTCTTTAAGCTGAAGTTCGAATTTTGCTCCAATTCCTTAAAAAATGACCGCTTAATCACAAAGGCCGTTGATTAGTATAAATAGCTCTTATGAAAGTACTAAAAAATCTTTGGCTTAAAGAGCGAGGTATTGACTAGGGGGTAAACCCAATCATATATGTAATATTTTCTGTTCGTTTAAAGTTTTGATGTTGCTGCTGTTGCAGTTGAAAAACTTGTTTTTTTTAAATTAAATTTCTGATCTTTCTTTAAATAATGCTTGGAAGTCCGGCGTCCCTTCCTAGCAGTGTCCCTTTCCCCATGAAAACTTCTCTCATGGAAAGATCCTCCCATATAACCCCTGACCCCCCCCCCTTCCACCTACCAGGAGAAAATCTCCCCTGAAAACGTCTGTATACTTCCCAATAACCAATACTACATGTTAACATTGGGTAAGTTCATAACTTTCAGCCCTCCCCCTGGGGACTTCGGGGGATTAAGTCATCCTGAAAGACATATTTATCATATTTTCGACCATGCTGAACAAACTGGCTATCTCAAAATTTTGATCAGGTGACTTTGGAAAAAATGAGCGTGGGAGGGGCCTAGTTGCCCTCCATTTTTTTGGTCACTTAAAAAGGGCACTAGAACTTTTAATTTCCCGTTCCAATGGGCCCTCACGATAGTCTAGGGCCACTGGGTCTGATACGATCACCCCTGGGAAAAACAAACACGCACCCGTGATCTTTCTTCTGGCAAAAAATGCGAAAATTCCACGTTTTTGTAGATAGGAGCTTGAAACCTCTACAGTAGGGTTCTCTGATACGCGGAATATGATGGTGTGATTTTCATTGGGTTCTATAGCTTTTAGGGGTCTTTCCCCCTTTTTTCGAAAATCAGCCAAATTTTCTCAGGCGCGTAACTTTTGATAGGTAAGATTAAACTTGATGAAACTTACATATTTGAAATCAGCATTAACATCTGATTCTTTTGATGT